>NW_027513189.1:0-115632 GCF_048772815.1 Callospermophilus lateralis
CATTTATCTATATAGGAGAGAACAGAGTGAAATCTAAAAATAAAAACTGCTACTGTGAACGAATACTTCAACCTAGAAGAACAAAATTTGGTGATCCAAGTGGGATTTTGGTACTGATCATTCCCACCAAGTATCATCAAGATTGGGTGAAAAATTATTTGCTGTTATTTCAGAAACTCATAATTTCTTGGAAGATGGGCAACCCCTTCCAATGAAAGTGCTTTTCCACAGTCTCTGCTTAGGGCTACTTGAAGATGAAATAAACCAATGAGACAAAACTGAGAACTACGTTATTTTGTAAAGTGTCAAAAAGCTACTACAAACCATGTTGGATTTAGAGTTCCAAATTCATCTATCTGTATAGGAGAGAACAGAATGAAACCTAAAAATAAAACTGCTACTGTAAACGAGTGCTTCAACCTAGAAGAACAAAATTGGTGAGCCATGTGGGATTGTGTACTGATCATCACCATCAAGTATCATCAAGACTGGACGAACAAATATTTGCTGGTATTTTGGAAACTCGTAATTTCTTGGAAGATTGGCAACCCATTCAATAAAAGTGCTTTTCCCCAGTCTCTGATTAGGGCTACTTGAGGAGAAAAAAACATAGAGACAAAACTGAGAACTACTTTATTTTGTCAAGTTTCAAAGAGCTACTAAAAACCATTTGGATTTAGAGATCCAAATTCATTTATCTATATAGGAGAGAACAGAGTGAAACCTAAAATAAAAACTGCTACTGTGAATGAATGGTTCAACCTAGAAGAACAAAACTTGGTGAGCCAAGGGAATTTGTGTACTGACCATTCCCACCAAGTATCATCCAGATTGCGTGAAAAAATATTTGCTGGTATTTCGGAAACTCGTAATTTTTTGGAATCTTGGCAACCTCTTTCAATGAAAGTGCTTTTCGCCATTCTCTGCTTATGGCTACTTGAAGAGGAAACAAACCATAGAGACAAAAATGAGAACTACTTTATTTTGTCAAGTTTCAAAGAGCTACTGCAATCCATTTTGGATTTAGAGTTCCAAGTTCATCTATCTATATAGAAGACAACAGAGTGAAACCTAAAAATAAAAAGTGCTACTGAAAATGAACGCTTCAACCTAGAAGAACAGAATTTGGTGAGCCAAGTGGGATTTGTATTCTGATCATTACCACCAAGTATCATCAAGATAGGGTGAAAAAATTTTTGCTGGTATTTCGGAAACTCGTAATTTCCTGGAAGCCTGGAAACCCCTTTCAATGAATGTGCTTTTTCGCCATTCTCTGCTTATGGCTAATTGAAGAGGAAAAAAACCATAGAGACAAAAATGAGAACTACTTTATTTTGTCAAGTTTCAAAGAACTACTACAATCCATGTTGGATTTAGAGTTCCAAATTCATCTATCTATATACTAGACAACACAGTGAAACCTAAAAATATAAACTGCTACTGTAAACCAACTCTACAACCTAGGAGAACAAAATTTGGTGAGCCAAGTGAGATTTTTGTACTGATCATTACCACCAAGTATCATCAAGATTGGATAAAAAAATATTTGCTGGTTTCGGAAACTCGTAGATTCTAGGACGAATGCCAACCCCTTTCAATGAAAATGCTTTTCCAAGGTCTCTGCTTAGGGCTACTTGAAGAGGAAATAAACCATAGAGACAAACCTGAGAATTACTTTATTTTGTCAAGTTTCAAAGAGCTAATACAAACCATGTTGGATTTAGAGCTCCAAATTCATCTATCTTTATAGGAGAGAACAGAGTGAAACCTAAAAATAAAAACTGCTACTGTAAACGAGCGCTTCAACCTAGAAGAACAAAATTTGGTGAGCCTAGTGGTATTTGTGAACTGATAATTACCACCAAGTATCATCAAGATTGGGTGAAAAATATTTGCTGGTATGGCGGAAAGTCGTAATTTCTTGGAAGATTGGCAACCCATTTCAATTAAAGTGCTTTTCCATAGTCTCTGCTTAGAGCTACTTGAAGAGGAAACAAACCTTAGAGACAAAACTGAGAACTACTTTATTTTATCAAGTTTCAAAGAGCTACTACAAACCATTTGGATTTAGAGATCCAAATTCATTTATCTATATAGGAGAGAACAGAGTGAAACCTAAAAATAAAAACAGCTACTGTGAATGAATGCTTTAACCTAGAAGAACAAAACTTGGTGAGCCAAGTGGGATTTGTGTACTGATCATTCCCACCAAGTAACATCCAGATTGGGTGAAAAAATATTTGCTGTTATTCCTGAAACTCGTAATTTCTTGGAAGCTTGGCAACCCCTTTCAATGAAAGTGCGTTTCCAGAGTCTCTGCTTAGGGCTACTTGAAGAGGAAATAAACCATAGAGACAAAACTGAGAACTACTTTATTTTGTCAAGTTTCAAAGAGCTACTACAAACCGTGTTGGATTTAGAGTTCCAAATTCATCAATCTGTATAGGAGAGAACAGAGTGAAACCTAAAAATAAAAACTGCTACTGAAAATGAACGCTTCAACCTAGAAGAACAGAATTTGGTGAGCCAAGTGGGATTTGTAATCTGATCATTACCACCAAGTATCATCAAGATAATGTGAAAAAATTTTTGCTGGTATTTCGGAAACTCGTAATTTCCTGGAAGCTTGGAAACCCCTTTCAATGAATGTGCTTTTCGCCATTCTCTGCTTATGGCTAATTGAAGAGGAAAAAAACCATAGAGACAAAAATGAGAACTACTTTATTTTGTCAAGTTTCAAAGAACTACTACAATCCATGTTGGATTTAGAGTTCCAAATTCATCTATCTATATACTAGACAACACAGTGAAACCTAAAAATATAAACTGCTACTGTAAACCAACTCTACAACCTAGGAGAACAAAATTTGGTGAGCCAAGTGAGATTTTTGTACTGATCATTACCACCAAGTATCATCAAGATTGGATAAAAAAATATTTGCTGGTTTCGGAAACTCGTAGATTCTAGGACGAATGCCAACCCCTTTCAATGAAAATGCTTTTCCAAGGTCTCTGCTTAGGGCTACTTGAAGAGGAAATAAACCATAGAGACAAAACTGAGAATTACTTTATTTTGTCAAGTTTCAAACAGCTACTACAAACCATGTTGGATTTAGAGTTCCTAATTTATCTATCAGTATAGGAGAGAACAGAGTGAAACCTAAAAATAAAAACTGCTACTGTAAAAGAACGCTTCAAACTAGAAGAACAAAATTTGGTGAGCCAAGTGGGATTTGTGTACTGATCATTCCCACCAAGTATCATCAAGATTGGGTGAAAAAAATTTTGCTGGTATTTCGGACACTCGTAATTTCTTGGAAGCTTGGCAACCCCTTTCAATGAAAGTGCTTTTCGCCAGTCTCTGATTAGGCCTACTTGAAGAGTAAACAAACCATAGAGACAAAACTGACAACTACTTTATTTTGTCAAGTTTCAAAGAGCTACTACAAACCATGTTGTATTTAGAGTTCCAAATTAATCTACCTATATAAAAGAGAATAGAGTGAAACCTAAAAATAAAAATTGCTACTGTAAACGAATGTGTCAACATAATAGAACAAAATTTGGTGAGCCAAGTGTTATTTGTGTACTGATCATTACCACCAAGAATCATCAAGATTGGCGAAAAAAATATTTTCTGGTATTTCGGAAACTCATAGATTCTTGGATGCTTGCCAACCACTTTCAATGAAAGTGCTTTTCGCCAGTGTCTGATTAATGCTACTTGAGGCTGAAAAAACCATAGAGACAAAACTGAGAACTACTTTATTTTGTCAAGTTTCAAAGAGCTACTATAAACCATTTGGATTTAGAGATCCAAATTCATTTTTCTATATAGGAGAGAACAGAGTGAAACCTAAAAATAAAAACTGCTACTGTAAACGAACGCTTCAACCTAGAAGAACAACATTTGGTGATCCAAGTGGGATTTTTGTACTGATCATTGCCACCAAGTATCGTCAAGATTGGGTGAAAAAATATTTGCTGGTATTTGGGAAACTCGTAATTTCTTGGAAGCTTGGCAACCCCTTTCAATTAAACTGCTTTTCCACAGTCTCTGTTAGGGCTACTTGAAGCTGAAAAAAACCATGGAGACAAAACTGAGAATTACTTTATTTTGTCAAGTTTCAAAGAGCTACTGCAAACCATGTTCGATTAAGAGTTCCAAATTCATCTATCTGTATAGGAGAGAACAAGGGAAACCTAAAAATAAAAATTTCTACTGTAAATAACGCTTAAACCTAGAAGAACACAATCTGGTGAGCCAAGTTGGATTTGTGAACTGATCATTACCAACAAGTATCATCAAGATTGGGTGAAAAATGATTTGCTGGTATTTCGGAAACTCATAATTTCTTGGAAGCGTGTCAACCCCTTTCAATGAAAGTTCTTTTCCACAGTCTGTGCCTAGGGCTACTTGAAGAGGAAGCAAACCATAGACACAAAACTGAGAATTACTTTATTTGTCAAGTTTCAAAGAGCTACTACAAACCATGTTGGATTTAGAGTTCCAATTTCATCTATCTATATAGGAGAGAACATCGTGAATCCTAACAATAAACACTGCTACTGTTAACGAACGCTTCAACCTAGAAGAACAAAATTTGGTGAGCCAAGTGGGATTTGTGTACTGATCATTACCACCAAGTACCGTAAAGATTGAGTGAAAAAACATTTGCTTGTATTTCGAAAATCGTAGATTCTAGGACGCTTGCCCACCCCTTGCAATGAAAGTGCTTTTTGCCAGTCTCTGATTAGGGCTACTTGAAGAGGAAACAAACCATAGAGACAAAACTGAGAATAACTTTATTTTGTCAAGATTCAAAGACCTACTACAAACCATGTTGGATTTAGAGTTCCAAATTCATCTATAAATATATAGGAGAGAAGAGAGTGAAACTTAAAAGTAAAAACTGCTACTCTAAACGAACGCTTCAAACTAGAAGAAAAAAATTTGGTGAGCCAAGTGGGATTTGTATACTGATCATTACCACCAAGTATCATCAAGATTGGGAGAAAAAATATTTGCTGGTCTTTCGGAAACTCGTAGATTCTAGGACGCTTGCCAACCCCTTTCAATGAAAGTGATTTTCGCCAGTCTCTGATTAGGGCTACTTGAAGAGGAAACAAACCAAAGAGACTAAACTGAGAACTACTTTATTTTGTCAAGTTTCAAAGAGCTACTACAAACCATTTTGGATTTAGAGTTCTAAATTCATCTATCTATATAGGAGAGAAGAGAGTGAAACCTAAAAATAAAAACTGCTACTCTAAAAGAAAGATTTAAACTAGAAGAACAAAATTTGGAGAGCCAAGAGGGATTTGTGTACTGATCATTACTATCAAGTATCTTCAAGATTGGGTGAAAAAATGTTTGCTGGTATTTCGGAAACTCGTAATATCTTGGAAGCTTGGCAACCCCTTTCAATGAAAGTGCTTTTCAGCAATCTCTGCATAGGGCTACTTGAAGAGGAAGCAAACCATAGACACAAAACTGAGAATTATTTATTTGTCAAGTTTCAAAGAGCTACTACAAACCATGTTGGATTTAGAGTTCCAATTTCATCTATCTATATAGGAGAGAACATCGTGAATCCTAACAATAAACACTGCTACTGTTAACGAACGCTTCAACCTAGAAGAACAAAATTTGGTGAGCCAAGTGGGATTTGTGTACTGATCATTACCACCAAGTACCGTAAAGATTGAGTGAAAAAACATTTGCTTGTATTTCGAAAATCGTAGATTCTAGGACGCTTGCCCACCCCTTGCAATGAAAGTGCTTTTCGCCAGTCTCTGATTAGGGCTACTTGAAGAGGAAACAAACCATAGAGACAAAACTGAGAATAACTTTATTTTGTCAAGATTCAAAGACCTACTACAAACCATGTTGGATTTAGAGTTCCAAATTCATCTATAAATATATAGGAGAGAAGAGAGTGAAACTTAAAAGTAAAAACTGCTACTCTAAACGAACGCTTCAAACTAGAAGAAAAAAATTTGGTGAGCCAAGTGGGATTTGTATACTGATCATTACCACCAAGTATCATCAAGATTGGGAGAAAAAATATTTGCTGGTCTTTCGGAAACTCGTAGATTCTAGGACGCTTGCCAACCCCTTTCAATGAAAGTGATTTTCGCCAGTCTCTGATTAGGGCTACTTGAAGAGGAAACAAACCAAAGAGACTAAACTGAGAACTACTTTATTTTGTCAAGTTTCAAAGAGCTACTACAAACCATTTTGGATTTAGAGTTCTAAATTCATCTATCTATATAGGAGAGAAGAGAGTGAAACCTAAAAATAAAAACTGCTACTCTAAAAGAAAGATTTAAACTAGAAGAACAAAATTTGGAGAGCCAAGAGGGATTTGTGTACTGATCATTACTATCAAGTATCTTCAAGATTGGGTGAAAAAATGTTTGCTGGTATTTCGGAAACTCGTAATATCTTGGAAGCTTGGCAACCCCTTTCAATGAAAGTGCTTTTCAGCAATCTCTGCATAGGGCTACTTGAAGAGGAAGCAAACCATAGACACAAAACTGAGAATTATTTATTTGTCAAGTTTCAAAGAGCTACTACAAACCATGTTGGATTTAGAGTTCCAATTTCATCTATCTATATAGGAGAGAACATCGTGAATCCTAACAATAAACACTGCTACTGTTAACGAACGCTTCAACCTAGAAGAACAAAATTTGGTGAGCCAAGTGGGATTTGTGTACTGATCATTACCACCAAGTACCGTAAAGATTGAGTGAAAAAACATTTGCTTGTATTTCGAAAATCGTAGATTCTAGGACGCTTGCCCACCCCTTGCAATGAAAGTGCTTTTCGCCAGTCTCTGATTAGGGCTACTTGAAGAGGAAACAAACCATAGAGACAAAACTGAGAATAACTTTATTTTGTCAAGATTCAAAGACCTACTACAAACCATGTTGGATTTAGAGTTCCAAATTCATCTATAAATATATTGGAGAGAAGAGAGTGAAACTTAAAAGTAAAAACTGCTACTCTAAACGAACGCTTCAAACTAGAAGAAAAAAATTTGGTGAGCCAAGTGGGATTTGTATACTGATCATTACCACCAAGTATCATTAAGATTGGGAGAAAAAATATTTGCTGGTCTTTCGGAAACTCGTAGATTCTAGGACGCTTGCCAACCCCTTTCAATGAAAGTGATTTTCGCCAGTCTCTGATTAGGGCTACTTGAAGAGGAAACAAACCAAAGAGACTAAACTGAGAACTACTTTATTTTGTCAAGTTTCAAAGAGCTACTACAAACCATTTTGGTTTAGAGTTCTAAATTCATCTATCTATATAGGAGAGAAGAGAGTGAAACCTAAAAATAAAAACTGCTACTCTAAAAGAAAGATTTAAACTAGAAGAACAAAATTTGGAGAGCCAAGAGGGATTTGTGTACTGATCATTACTATCAAGTATCTTCAAGATTGGGTGAAAAAATGTTTGCTGGTATTTCGGAAACTCGTAATATCTTGGAAGCTTGGCAACCCCTTTCAATGAAAGTGCTTTTCAGCAATCTCTGCATAGGGCTACTTGAAGAGGAAGCAAACCATAGACACAAAACTGAGAATTACTTTATTTGTCAAGTTTCAAAGAGCTACTACAAACCATGTTGGATTTAGAGTTCCAATTTCATCTATCTATATAGGAGAGAACATCGTGAATCCTAACAATAAACACTGCTACTGTTAACGAACGCTTCAACCTAGAAGAACAAAATTTGGTGAGCCAAGTGGGATTTGTGTACTGATCATTACCACCAACTACCATAAAGATTGGGTGAAAAAATACTTACTGGTATTTCAGAAACTCGTAATTTCTTGGAGATTGGCAACAGATTTCAATGAAAGTGCTTTTCCACTGTCTCTGCTTAGGGCTACGTGAAGAGGAAACAAACCATAGAGACAAAACTGAGAACTACTTTATTTTGTCAAGGTTCAAATAGCTACTACAAACCATGTTGGATTTAGAGATCCAAATTCATTTATCTATATATTAGAGAACAGAGTGAAACTTAAAAATGAAAACTGCTACTGTAAACGAACGCTTCAACCAAGACGAACAAAATTTGTTGATCTAAGTGGGAATTTTGACTGATCATTACCATCAAGCATCATCAAGATTGGGTGAAAAAATATTTGCTGGTATTTCGGAAACTCGTAATTTCTTGGAAGCTTGGCAACCCCTTTCAATGAAACTGCTTTTCCACAGTCTCTGCTTAGGGCTACTTGATGAGGAAAAAAACCATAGAGACAAAACTGAGAATTACTTTATTTTGTCAAGTTTCAAAGAGCTACTGCAAACCATGTTTGATTTAGAGTTCCAAATTCATCCATCTTTATAGGAGAGAACAGAGTGAAACCTAAAAATAAAACTGCAACTCTAAACGAAGGCTTCAACCTAGAAGAACAAAATTTGTTGGCCCATGTGGGATTTGTGTACTGATCATTACCACCAACTACCATAAAGATTGGGTGAAAAAATACTTACTGGTATTTCGGAAACACGTAATTTCTTGGAAGTTTTTCAACCCCTCTCAATGAAAGTGCTTTTCGCCATTCTCTGCTTATGGGTACTTGAAGAGGAAACAAACCATAGAGACAAAAATGAGAACTACTTTATTTTGTCAAGTTTCAAAGAGCTACTACAAACCATGTTGGATTTAGAGATCCAAATTCATTTATCTATATAGAAGACAACAGAGTGAAACCTAAAAATAAAAACTGCTACTGTAAACGAGCGCTTCAACCTAGAAGAACAAAATTTGGTGAGTCAAGTGGGATTTGCGTCTTGATCATCACCATCAAGTATCATCAAGATTGGGTGAAAAATATTTGCTGGTATTTCAGAAACTCGTAATTTCTTGGAAGATTGGCAACCCATTTCAATGAAAGTGCTTTTCCACAGTCTCTGCTTAGGGCTACTTGAAGAGGAAACAAACCATAGAGACAAAACTGAGAACTACTTTATTTGGTCAAGGTTCAAATAGCTACTACAAACCCTGTTGTATTTAGAGATCCAAATTCATTTATCTATATATTAGAGAACAGAGTGAAACTTAAAAATAAAAACTGCTACTGTAAACGAGCGCTTCAACCTAGAAGAACAAAATTTGATGAGCCAAGTGGGATTTGTGTACTGATCATCACCATCAAGAATCATCAAGATTGGGTGAAAAATATTTGCTGGTATTTCGGAAACTATTAATTTCGTGGAAGATTTGAAACCCATTTCAATGAAAGTGCTTTTCCACAGTCTCTGCTTAGGACTACTTGAAGAGGAAACAAACCATTGCGACAAAACTGAGAACTACTTTATTTTGTAAAGTTTCAAAGAGCTACTACAAACCATGTTGGATTTAGAGTTCCAAATTCATCTCTCTATATAGGAGACAACAGAGTGAAACCAAAAAATAAAAACTGCTATTGTAAACGAAGGCTTCAACCTAGAAGAACAAAATTTGGTGAGCCAAGTGGGATTTGTATACTGATCATTACTACCAAGTATCATCAAGATTGGGCGAAAAAATATTTGCGGGTATTTCGAAAATCGTAGATTCTAGGACGCTTGCCAACCCCTTGCAATGAAAGTGCTTTTCGCCAGTCTCTGATTAGGGCGACTTGAAGAGAAAACAAACCATAGAGACAAAACTGAGAACAACTTTTTTTTGTCAAGTTTCAAAGACCTACTACAAACCATGTTGGATTTAGAGTTCCAAATTCATCTATCTATATAGGAGAGAAGAGAGTGAAACCTAAAAATAGAAACTGCTACTCTATGGGAACGCTTCAACCTAGAAGAAAAAAATTTGCTGAGCCAAGTGGGATTTGTATACTGATCATTACCACCAAGTATCATCAAGATTGGGAGAAAAAATATTTGCTGGTCTTTCGGAAACTCGTAGATTTTAGGACGCTTGCCAACCCCCTTCAATGAAAGTGTTTTTCGCCAGTCTCTGATTAGGGCTACTTGAAGAGGAAACAAACCATAGAGACAAATCTGAGAACTACTTTATTTTGTAAAGTTTCAAAGAGCTACTACAAACCATGTTGGATGTAGAGTTACAAATTCATCTATCTATATAGGAGAGAAGAGAGTGAAACCTAAAAATAAAAACTGCTACTCTATACGAAAGTAGTAAACTAGAAGAACAAAATTTGGGGAGCCAAGTAGGATTTGTGTACTGATCATTACCACCAAGTATCATCAACATTGGGTGAAAAAATATTTGCTGGTGGTTCAGAAACTCGTAGATTCTTGGACGCTTGCAAACCCCTTTCAATGAATATGCTCTTCGCCAGTCTCTGATTAGGGCTACTTGAAGAGTAAACAAACCATAGAGCCAAAACTGAGAACTACTTTATTGTGTCAAGTTTCAAAGGATACTACAAACCATGTTGGATTTAGAGTTCCAAATTTATCTATCTATATAGGAGAGAAGAGAGTGAAACCTAAAAATAAAAACTGCTACTGTAAACGAAAGCTTGAACCTAGAAGGACTAAATTTGGTGAGCCAAGTGGGATTTGTGTACTGATCATTACCACAAAGTATCATCAAGATTGGGTGAAAATATATTTGCTGGTATTTCGGAAACTCGTAATTTCTTGAAAGCTTGGCAACCCCTTCCAATGAAAGTGCTTTTCCACAGTCTCTGCCTAGGGCTACTTGAAGCTGATAGAATCCATAGAGAAAAAACTGAAGAGTACTTTATTTTCTCAAGTTTCAAAGAGCTACTACAAGCCATGTTGGATTTACAATTCCAAATTCATATGTATATAGGAGAGAACAGAGTGAAACCTAAAAATATAAACTGCTACTGTAAAGGAACGCTTCAACCTAGAAGAACAAAATTTGGTGAGCCAAGTGGGATTTGTGTACTGATCATTACCACCAAGTATCATCAAATTGGTTGAAAAATATTTGCTGGTATTTCGGAAATTCGAGATTTCTTGGAAGCTTCGCAACCCCTTTCAATGAAAGTGCTTTTCCACAGTCTGTGCCTAGGGCTACTTGAAGAGGAAACAAACCTTAGAGACAAAACTGAGAACTACTTTATTTTGTCAAGTTTCAAAGAGCTACTACAAACCATGTTGGATATAGAGTTCCAAATTCATCTATCTTTATAGGAGAGAACACAGTGAAACCTAAAAATAAAAACTGCTACTGTAAACGAACGCTTCAACCTAGAAGATCAAAATTTGGTGAGCCACGTGGGATTTGAGTACTGATTATTACCACCAAGTATCATCAAGATTGGGTGAAAAAATATTTGCTGGTATTTCGGAAACTCGTAGACTCTTGGACGCTTGTCAAACCCTTTCAATGAATGTGCTTTTCGCCAGTCTCTGGTTAGGCTACTTGAAGAGTAAACAAACCTTAGAGCCAAAACTGAGAACTACTTTATTTTGTCAAGTTTCAAAGAGCTACTACAAACCATGTTGGTTATAGAGTTCCAAATTCAACTATCCTTATAGGAGAGAACAGAGTGAAACCTAAAAATGAAAACTGCTACTGTAAACAAACGCTTCAACCTAGACGAACAAAATTTGGTGAGCCAAGTGGGAATTGTGTACTGATTTTTACCACCAAGTGTCATCAAGATTGGGTGAAAAAATATTTGCTGGTATTTTGGAAACTCATAATTTCTTGAAAGCTTGGCAACCTTTTTAAATGAAAGTGCTTTTCCACAGTCTCTGATAAGGGTACTTGAAGAGGAAACAAACCAGAGAGACAAAACGTAGAACTACTTTATTTTGTCAGGTTTCATCGAGCAACTAAAAAACCATTTTGGATTTAGAGTTCCAATTTCATCTATCTATATAGGAGAAAACGGAAAAAAACCTAAAAATAAAAACTGCTACTGTAAACGAAAGCTTCAACCTAGTAGCACAAAATTTGGTGAGCAAAGTGGGATTTGTGTACTGATCATTATGACCAAGTATCATCAAGATTGGGTGAAAAAATATTTGCTGGTATTTTGGAATCTCGTAATTTTTGGAAGCTTGGCAACCCCTTTCAATGAAAGAGCTTTCCACATTCATGCATAGGGCTACTTGAAGAGGCTAGAAACCATAGAGACAAAACTGAGAAATACTTTATTTTGTCAAATTTCAAAGAGCTACTACAAAGCATGTTGGATTTAGAGTTCCAAATTCATCTATCTACATAGAGAACAACAGATTGAAACCTAAAAATAAAAACTTCTTCTGTAAACGAGCGCTTCAACTTAGAAGAACAAAATTTGGTGAGCCACGTGGGATTTGTGTACTGATCATTACCACCAAGTATCATCAACATTGGGTGAAAAAATATTTGCTGGTGGTTTAGAAACTCGTAGATTCTTGGACGCTTGCAAACCCCTTTCAATGAATATGCTTTTCGCCAGTCTCTGATTAGGGCTACTTGAAGAGTAAACAAACCATAGAGCCAAAACTGAGAACTACTTTATTGTGTTAAGTTTCAAAGGATACTACAAACCATGTAGGATTTAGAGTTCCAAATTTATCTATCTATATAGGAGAGAAGAGAGTGAAACCTAAAAATAAAAACTGCTACTGTAAATGAAAGCTTGAACCTAGAAGGACAAAATTTGGTGAGCCAAGTGGGATTTGTGTACATGTCATTACCACCAAGTATCATCAAGATTGGGTTAAAAAATATTTGCTGGTATTTCGGAAACTCGTAATTGCTTGGAAGCGTGGCAACCCCTTTCAATGAAAGTGCTTTTCCACAGTCTCTGGTTAGGGTTACTTGAAGAGGAAACAAACCATAGATACAAAACTGAGAACTACATTATTTTGTCAAGTTTCATAGAGCTACTACAAAACATGTTGGATTTAGAGTTCCAAATTCATCTATCTATATAGGAGAGAAGAGAGTGAAACTTAAAAATAAAAACTGCTACTGTAAACGAACGCTTCAACCTAGAAGAACAAAATTTGGTGAGCCAAGTGGGAATTGTGTACTGATCATTACCTCCATGAATCATCAAGTTTGGGTGAAAAAATATTTGCTGGTATTTCAGAAACTCGTAATCTTGGAAGCTTCGTAACCACTTTCAATGAAAGTTCTTTTCCAAAGTCTCTGGTTAGGGCTACTTGAAAAGGAAACAAACCATAGAGACAAAACTGTGAAATACTTTATTGTGTCAAGTTTCAAAGAGCTACTACAAACCATGTTGGATTTCGAGTTCCAAATTCATCTATCTATATAGGAGAGAACAGAGGGAAACCTAAAAATAAAAACTGCTACTGTAAATGAACGCTTCAACCTAGAAGCACAAAATTTGGTGAGCCAAGTGGCATTTGTGTACTGATCATTACTACCAAGTATCATCAAGATTGGGTGAAACAATATTTGCTGGTATTACGGAAACTCGTAATTTCTTGGAAGGTGGAAACCCCTTTCAATGAAAGTGCTTTTCCACAGTCTCTGCTTAGGGCTACTTGAAGAGGAAGCAAACCATAGAGACAAATTTGAGAACTACTTTATTTTTTCAAGTTTCAAAGAGCTACCACAAACCATGTTGGATTTAGAGTTCCAAATTCATCTATCTATATAGGAGAGAACAGAGTGAAACCTAAAAATAAAAACTGCTATTGTAAACGAACACTTCAACCTAGAAGAACACAATTTGATGGGCCAAGTGAGATTTGTGTACTGATCATTACAAACAAGTATCATCTAGATTGGGTGAAAAAATATTTACTGGTATTTGGGAAATTCGTAATTTCTTGGAAGCTTGGCAAACCCTTTCAATGTAAGTGCTTTTCCACAGTCTGTGCCTAGGGCTACTTGAAGAGGAAACAAACCTTAGCGACAAAACTGAGAACTTGTTTATTTTGTCAAGTTTCAAAGAGCTACTGCAAACATTGTTGGATTTAGTGTTCCCAATGCATCTATCTATATAGGAGAGAACAGAGTCCAACCTAAAAATAAAAACTGCTACTGTAAACGAACGCTTCAATCTAGAAGAACAAAATTTGGTGAGCCAAGTGGGATTTCTGTACTGATCATTACGACCAAGCATCATCAAGATTGGGTTAAAAAATATTTGCTGGCATTTCGGAAACTCATAATTTCATGGGCTAATTGAAGAGTAAACAAACCATAGAGACAAAACAGAGAACTACTTTATTTTGTCAAGTTTCAAATAGCTACTACAAACCATGTTGGATTTAGAGTTCCAAATTCATCTATCTATATAGGAGAGAACAGAGTGAAACCGAAAAATAAAAACTGCTACTGTAAATGAACGCTTCAACCTAGAAGAACAAAATTTGGTGAGCCTAGTGGGATTTGTGTACTGATCACTACCATCAAGTAGCATCAAGATTTGTTGAAAAAATAGTTGCTGGTATTTCGGAAACTCGTAGATTCTATGACGCTTGCCAACCCCTTTCAATGAAATTGCTTTTCGCTAGGCACTGATTAGGGCTACTTGAAGAGGAAACAAACCATAGAGACAAACTGAGAACTACTTTATTTTGTCAAGTTTCAAACAGCTACTACAAACCATGTTGGATTTAGAGTTCCAAATTCATCTATTTATATAGCGGAGAACAGAGTAAAACCTAAAAATAAAACTGCTACTGTAATTGAACGCTTCAAACTAGAAGAACAATATTTGGTGAGCCACGTGGGATTTGTGTACTGATCATTACCATCAAGTATCATCAAGGTGGGTGAAAAAATATTTGCTGGTATTTTGGAAAATCGTAATTTATTGGAAGCTTGGCAACCCCTTTCAATGAAAGTGCTTTTCCAGAGTCTCTGCATAGGGCTACTTGAAGAGGAAGAAAACCATAGAGACAAAACTAAAAACTACTTTATTTTGTCAAGTTTCAAAGAGCTACTACAAACCATTTTGGATTTAGAGTTCCAAATTCATCTATCTATATAGGAGAGAACAGAGTGAAACCTAAAAATAAAACTGCTACTGTAAACGAACGCTTCAATGTAGAAGCACAAAATTTGGTGAGCAAAGTGGGATTTGTGTACTGATCATTACCACATGTATCATCAAGATTGGGTGAAAAAATATTTGCTGGTATTTCAGAAATTCGTATTTTTTTGGAAGCTTGGTAATCACTTTCAATGAAAGTGCTTTTCCACAGTCTCTGCTTAGGGCTACTTGAAGAGAAAACAAACCACAGAGACAAAACTGAGAACTACTTTATTTTGTCAAGTTACAAAGAGACACTACAAACCATGTTGAATTTGAAGTTCCAAATTCCACTATGTATATAGTAGAGAACAGAGGGAAACCTAAAAATAAAAACTGCTGCTGTAAACCAACACTTCAACCTAGAAGCACCAAATTTGGTGAGCCATGTGGGATTTGTGTACTGATCATTACCACGAAGTATCATTAAGATTGGGTGGAAAAATATTTGCTGGTATTACGGAAACTCTTAGATTCTTGGACCCTTGCCAACCCCTTTCAATGAAAGTGCTTTTCGCCAGTCTCTGATGAAGGCTTCTTAAAGGGGAAACAAACCATAGAGACAAAACTGAGAACTACTTTATTTTGTCAAGTTTCAAAGAGCTACTACAAACCATGTTGGATTTAGAGTTCCAAATTCATCTATTTATATAGGAGAGAACAGAGAGAAACCTAAAAATAAAAACTGCTATTGTAAACGAACGCTTCAACCTAGAAGAACAAAATTTGGTGAGCCAAGTGGGATTTGTGTAGTTATCATTTCCACCAAGTATCATCAAGATTGGGTTAAAAAATATTTGCTGGTATTTCGGAAACTCGTAATTGCTTGGAAGCGTGGCAACCCCTTTCAATGAAAGTGCTTTTCCACAGTCTCTGGTTAGGGTTACTTGAAGAGGAAACAAACCATAGATACAAAACTGAGAACTACATTATTTTGTCAAGTTTCATAGAGCTACTACAAAACATGTTGGATTTAGAGTTCCAAATTCATCTATCTATATAGGAGAGAAGAGAGTGAAACTTAAAAATAAAAACTGCTACTGTAAACGAACGCTTCAACCTAGAAGAACAAAATTTGGTGAGCCAAGTGGGAATTGTGTACTGATCATTACCTCCATGAATCATCAAGTTTGGGTGAAAAAATATTTGCTGGTATTTCAGAAACTCGTAATCTTGGAAGCTTCGTAACCACTTTCAATGAAAGTTCTTTTCCAAAGTCTCTGGTTAGGGCTACTTGAAAAGGAAACAAACCATAGAGACAAAACTGTGAAATACTTTATTGTGTCAAGTTTCAAAGAGCTACTACAAACCATGTTGGATTTCGAGTTCCAAATTCATCTATCTATATAGGAGAGAACAGAGGGAAACCTAAAAATAAAAACTGCTACTGTAAATGAACGCTTCAACCTAGAAGCACAAAATTTGGTGAGCCAAGTGGCATTTGTGTACTGATCATTACTACCAAGTATCATCAAGATTGGGTGAAACAATATTTGCTGGTATTACGGAAACTCGTAATTTCTTGGAAGGTGGAAACCCCTTTCAATGAAAGTGCTTTTCCACAGTCTCTGCTTAGGGCTACTTGAAGAGGAAGTACACCATAGAGACAAAGCAGAGATCTACTTTATTTTGTCAGGTTTCAAAGAGCTACCAAAAACCATGTTGGATTTAGAGTTCCAAATTCATCTATCTATATAGGAGAGAACAGAGTGAAACCTAAAAATAAAAGCTGCTATTCTAAACGATCGCTTCAACGTAGAAGAACAAAATTTGGTGAGCCAAGTGGGATTTTTATACTGATCATTGCCACCAAGTATCATCAAGATTGGGCGAAAAAATATTTGCTGGTATATCAGAAACTAATAGAATCCAGGACGCTTGCCAACCCCTTTCAATGAAAGTGCTTTTCCCCATACTCTGATTAGGGCTACTTGAAGAGGAAACAAACCATAGAGACAAAACTGAGAACTACTATATTTTGTCAAGTTTCAAAGAGCTACTACAAACCATGTGGGATTTAGAGTTCCAAATTCATGAATCTATATAGGAGAGAAGAGAGTGAAACCTAAAAATAAATACTCCTACTCTAAACGAACAATTCAAACTAGAAGAACAAAATTTGGAGAGCCAAGTGGGATTTGTGTACTGATCATTACCATCAAGTATAATCAAGATTGGGTGAAAAAATATTTGCTGGTATTTCGAAAACTCGTAATTTTTTGGAAGCCCTGCAAACCCTTCAATGAACGTGCTTTTCCACAGTCTCTGCTAAAGGCTACTTGAAGAGGAACAAACCATAGAGACAAAACAGAGAACTACATTATTTTGTCAAGTTTCAAAGAGCTACTACAAACCATGTTGTTTTTGGAGTTAAAATTCATCTATCTATATAGGAGAGAACACAGTGAAACCTAAAAATAAAAACTGCTACTGTAAACGAACGCTTCAACCTAGAAGAACAAAATTTGGCGAGCCACGTTCGATTTTTGTAGTGATCATTACCTCCAAGTGTCCTCAAGATTGGGTGAAAAAATATTTGCTGGTATTTCACAAACTCGTAATTTCTTGGAAGCTTGGTAACCCCTTTCAATGAAACTGCTTTTCCACAGTCTCTGCTTAAGGCTACTAGAAGAGGAAAAAAACCATCGAGACAAAACTCAGAAATACTTTATTTTTTCAAGTTTCAAAGAGTTACTGCAAACCATGTTGGATTTGGAGTTCCAAATTCATCTATCTATTTAGGAGATAACAGAGGGATACATAAAAATAAAAACTGCTACTGTAAACAAACGCTTCAAACTAGAAGCACAAAATATAGTGAGCCAAGTGGCAATTGTGTACTGATCTTTACCACCAAGTATCATCAAGATTGGGTGAAAAAATGTTCGCAGGTATTTAAAAAACTCATGATTTCTTGGAAGCTTGGCAACCCCTTTCAATGAAAGTACATTTCCACAGTCTCTGATTAGGGCTACTTGAAGAAAAAACAAAGCATAGAGACAAAATAGAGAACTATTTTATTTTATCAAGTTTCAAAGAGCTACTACAAACCATTTTGGATTTAGAGTTCCAAATTCATCTATCTATATAGGAGAGAACAGAGTGAAACCTAAAAATAAAACTGCTACTGTAAACGAACAGTTCAACGTAGAAGCACAAAATTTGGTGAGCAAAGTGGGATTTGTGTACAGATCATTACCACCAAGTATCATCAAGATTGGGTGAAAAAATATTTGCTGGTGTTTCAGAAACTCGTAATTCCTTGGAAGTTTGGCAACCCCTTTCAATGAAAGTGCTTTTCCACAGTATCTGATTAGGGCTACTTGAAGAGGAAAAAACCATAGAGAAAAAACTGAGAACTACTTTATTTTGTCAAGGTTCAAAGAGCTACTACAAACCATGTTCTATTTAGAGTTCCAAATTCATCAATGTATATATGAGAGAACAGAGTGAAACCTAAAAACAAAATCTGCTACTGTAAACGAGCGATTCATCCTAGAAGAACAAAATTTGGTGAGCCAAGTGGGATTTGTGTACTGATCATTACCATCAAGCATCATCAAGATTGGGTGAAAAAATATTTGCCGGTATTTTGGAAACTCGTAATTTCTTGGAAGCTTGGCAACCCCTTTCAATGAAAGTGCTTTACCACAGTCTCTGCATGAGCTACTTGAAAAGGAAACAAACCATAGAGACAAAACTGAGAACTACTTTATTTTTTCAAGTTTCAAAGAGCTACTACAAACCATGAGGGATTTAGAGTTCCAAATTCATCTATCTGTATATAAGAGAACAGAGTGAAACCTAAAAATAATAACTGGAACTGTAAATAACGCTTCAGCCTAGAAGAACAAAAATTGGTGAACCATGTGGGATTTGAGTACTGATCATTACCACCATGTATCATCAAGATTAGGTGAAAAGTATTTGCTGGTATTTCGGAAACTCTTAATTTCTTGGAACCTTGGCAACCCCTTTCAATGAAAGTGCTTTTCCACAGTCTCTGCTTAGGGCTACTTGAAGACGAAACAAACCATACAGATAAAACTGAGAACTACATAACCTGTCATGCTTCAAAGAGCTACTACAAACCATGTGGGATTTAGAGTTCCAAATTCATCTATCTATATAGGAGAGAACAGAGTGAAACCTCAAAATAAAAATTGCTACTGTAAACGAACGCTTCAACCTAGAAGAACAAAATTTGGTGAGCCATGTGGGATTTGTGTACTGATCATTACCACCAAGTATAATCAAACTTGGGTGAAAAAATATTTGCTGGAATCTCGGAAACTCGTAGATTCTAGGACACTTCCAACCCCTTTCAATGAAAGTGCTTCTCTCCAGTCTGATTAGGGCTAATTGACGAGGAAACAAACTATAGAGACAAAACTGAGAATTATTTATTTTCTCAAGTTTCAAAGGGCTACTACAAACCATGTTGGATTTAGAGTTCCAAATTCATCTATCTATATAGGAGAGAAGAGAGTGAATCCTAAAAATAAAAACTGCTACTAAAGCGAACGCTTCAACCTAAAAGAAAAAAATTTGGTGAGCCAAGTGGGATTTGTGTACTGATTATTACCACCAAGTATCATCAAGATTCGACGAAAAAATATTTGCTGGTATTTCGGGAAACTCCTAGATTCTTGGACGCTTTTCAACCCCTTTCAGTGAAAGTGTTTTTCGCCAGTCTCCGATTTGGGCTATGTGCAGAGTAAACAAACCGTAGAGACAAAACTGAGAACTACTTTATTTTGTCATGTTTCAAAGAGCTACTATAAACCATGTTGGATTTAGAGTTCCAAATTCATCTATCTATATAGGAGAGAACAGAGTGAAACCGCAAAATAAAAACTGCTACTGTAAACGAACGCTTCAACCTAGAAGAACAAAATTTTTTGAGCCAAGTGGTATTTGTTTACTGATCACTACCATCAAGTACCATCACGATTGGGTGAAAAAATATTTGTTCGTATTTCTGAAACTCATAATTTCTTGGAAGCTTGGCAACCCCTTTCAATGAAAGTGGTTTTCTACAGTCTTTGCTTAGGGCTACTTGAAGAAGATAGAATCCATAGAGAAAAAACTGAGAACTACTTTATTTTGTCAAGTTTCAAAGAGCTACTACAAACCATGTTTGATTTGGAGTTTCAAATTCATCTATCTATATAGGAGAGAACAGAGGGAAACCTAAAAATATAAACTGCTACTGTAAACGAACGATTCAATATAAAAGCACAAAATTTGATGAGCCAAGTAGGATTTGTGTACTGATCATTACCACCAAGTATCATCAAGATTAGGTGAAAAAATATTTGCTGGTATTTCGGAAACTCGTAATTTCTTGGAATATTGGCAACCCCTTTCATTGAAAGTGCTTTCGCCAGTCTTGCCTTAGGGCTACATGAAGAGGAAACAAACCATAAAGACAAAACTGAGAACCACTTTATTTTGTAAAGTTTCATAGAGTTACTACAAACCATGTTGGATTTAGAGTTCCAAATTCATCTATCTATATAGGAGAGAATAAAGTGAAAACTAAAAATAAAAACTGCTACTGTAAACGAATGCTTCAACCTAGAAGAAAAAAATTTGGTGAGCCAAGTGGGATTTGTATACTGATAATTCCCACCAGCTATCATCAAGATTGGGCGAAAAGATGTTTGCTGGTATTTCAGAAACTCGTAGATTCTTGGATGCTTTCCAACCCCTTTCAATGAAAGTGCTTTTTGCCAGTCTCTGCATAGGGCTACTTGAAGAGGAAACAAACCATAGAGACAAAACTGAGAACTACTTTATTTTTTCAAGTTTCAAAGTGCTACTACAAACCATGTTTGATTTAGAGTTCCAAATTTATCTATTTATATAGGAGAGAAGAGAGTGAAACCTAAAAATCAAACTGCTATTGTAAACGAACGCTTCAACCTAGGAGAACAAAATTGGTGAGCCAAGTGGGATTTCTGTACTGATCATTACCACCAAGTATCCTCAAGATTGGGTGAAAAAATAATTGCTGGTATTTCGGAAACTCGTAATTTGTTTGAAGCTTGGCAACGCCTTTCAATGAAAGTGCTCTACCACAGTCTCTGCATAGGGCTACTTGAAGAGGAAGCAAACCATAGAGACAATACTGAGAACTACGTTATTTTTCAAGTTTCAAAGAGCTACTACAAACCATGTTGGTTTAGAGTTCCAAATTTATCTATCTGTATAGGAGAGAAGAGAGTGAAACCTAAAAATAAAAACTGCTACTGTTAACGAACGCTTCAACCTAGAAGAACAAAATTTGGTGAGCCATGTGGGATTTGTGTACTGATCATTACCACCAAGTATTATCAAGATTAGGTGAAAAAATATTTGCTGGTATCTCGGAAACTCTTAGATTCTAGGTCGCTTCCAACCCCTTTCAATTAAACTGCTTTATTGCAGTCTCTTATTAGGGCTAATTGAAGAGGAAACAAACCATAGAGACAAAACTGATAACTACTTTATTTTGTCAAGTATCAAAGACCTACTACAAACCATGTTGGATTTAGAGTTCCAAATTCATCTATCTATATAGGAGAGAAGAGAGTGAATCCTAAAAATAAAAACTGCTACTGTAAACGAACGCTTTAACCTAAAAGAACAAAAATTCGATGAGCCAAGTGGGATTTGTGTACTGATCATTACCACCAGGTATGATCAATATTGTTTGAAAAAATATTTCTGGTATTTCGGAAACTCGTAGATTCTAGGACGCTTCCAACCCCTTTCAATGAAAGTGCTTTTCTCCAGTCTCTGATTAGGGCTAATTGAAGAGGAAACAAACCATTGAGACAAAACTGAGAACTACTTTATTTTGTCAAGTTTCAAAGAGCTACTACAAACCATGTTGGATTTAGAGTTCCAAATTCATCTATCTATATAGGAGAGAAGAAAGTGAAACCTCAAAATAAAAACTGCTACTGTAAACGAACGCTTCAACCTAGAAGAACAAAATTTTTTAGCCAAGTGGGATTTGTGTACTGATCAGTACCATCAAGTACCATCACGATTGGGTGAAAAAATATTTGTTCATATTTCGGAAACTCATAATTTCTTGGAAGCTTGGCAACCCCTTTCAATGAAAGTGCTTTTCTACAGTCTTTGCTTAGGGCTACTTGAAGAAGATAGAATCCATAGAGAAAAAACCTGAGAACTACTTTATTTTGTCAAGTTTCAAAGAGCTACTACAAACCATGTTTGATTTGGGGTTCCAAATTTATCTATCTATATAGGAGAGAACAGAGGGAAACCTAAAAATATAAACTGCTACTGTAAACGAACGCTTCATCATAGAAGCACAAAATTTGATGAGCCAAGTGGGATTTGTGTACTGATCATTACCACCAAGTATCATCAAGATTAGGTGAAAAGATATTTGCTGGTATTTCTGAAACTCGTAATTTCTTGGAATATTGGCAACCCCTTCCAATGAAAGTGCTTTTCGCCAGTCTTGGCTTAGGGCTACTTGAAGAGGAAACAAACCATAAAGACAAAACTGAGAACTACTTTATTTTGTCAAGTTTCATAGAGCTACTACAAACCATGTTGGATTTAGAGTTCCAAATTCATCTATCTATATAGGAGAGAAGAGAGTGAAACCTAAAAATAAAAATTGTTACTTAAAACGAATGATTCAAACTAGAAGAACAAAATTAGGGGAGACAAGTGGGATTTGTGTACTGTACATTACCATCAAGTATCATCAAGATTGCGTGAAAAAGTATTTGCTGGTGTTCGGAAACTCGTAATTTTTTGGAAGCCCTGCAACCCCTTTCAATGAACATGCTTTTCCACAGTCTCTGCTAAGGGCTACTTAAAGATGAAACAAACCATAGAGACAAAACTGAGAACTACATTATTTTGTCAAGTTTCAAAAAGCTACTACAAACCATGTTTGATTTAGAGTTCCAAATTCATCTATTTATATAGGAGAGAAGAGAGTGAAACCTAAAAATCAAACTGCTACCGTAAACGAACGCTTCAACCTAGGAGAACAAAATTGGTGAGCCAAGTGGGATTTGTGTACTGATCATTACCACCAAGTATCCTCAAGATTGGGTGAAAAAATAATTGCTGGTATTTCGGAAACTCGTAATCTGTTTGAAGCTTGGCAACGCCTTTAAATGAAAGTGCTTTACCACAGTCACTGCATAGGGCTACTTGAAGAGGAAGGAAACCATAGAGACAAAACTGGGAAGTACTTTATTTTTTCAAGTCTCAAAGAGGTACTACAAACCATGTTGGATTTAGAGTTCCAAATTTATCTATCTATATAGGAGAGAAGATATTGGAACATAAATTAAAAACTGCTGCTGTTAACGAATGCTTCAACCTAGAAGAACAAAATTTGGTGAGCCAAGTGGGATTTGTGTACTGATTATTACCACCAAGAATCATGAAGATTGGGCGAAAAAATATTTGCTGGTATTTCGAAAACTCTTACATTCTTGGACGCTTGCCAACCCCTTTCAATGAAAGGGCTTTTCGCCAGTCTCTGATTAGGGCTACTTGAAGAGGAAACAAACTATAGAGACAAAACTGAGAACTACTTTATATTGTCAAGTTTCAAAGAGCTACTACAAACCATGTTGGATTTAGAGTTCCAAATTAATCTATCTATATAGGAGAGAACAGAGTGAAACCTCAAAATAAAAATTGCTACTGTAAACGAACCCTTCAACCTAGAAGAACAAAATTTGGTGAGCCATGTGGGATTTGTGTAGTGATCATTACCACCAAGTATAATCAAGCTTGGCTGAAAAAATATTTGCTGGAATCTCGGAAACTCGTAGATTCTAGGACACTTCCAACCCCTTACAATGAAAGTGCTTTTCTCCAGTCTCTGATTAGGGCTTATTGACGAGGAAACAAACTATAGAGACAAAACTGAGAACTATTTATTTTGTCAAGTTTCAATGGGCTACTACAAACCATGTTGGATTTAGAGTTCCAAATTCATCTATCCATATAGGCGAGAAGAGAGTGAATCCTAAAAATAAAAACTGCTACTGTAAGCGAACGCTTCAACCTTAAAGAACAAAATTTGGTGAGCCAAGTGGGATTTGTGTTCTGATCATTACCACAAAGTATCATCAAGATTGGGCGAAAAAATATTTGCTGGTATTTCGGGAAACTCGTAGATTCTTGGACGCTTGTCAACCCCTTTCAATGAAAATGCTTTTCGCCAGTGTCCGATTTGGGTTACGTGAAGAGTAAACAAACCATAGAGACAAAACTGAGAACTACTTTATTTTGTCATGTTTCAAAGAGCTACTACAAACCATGTTGGATTTAGAGTTCCAAATTCATCTATCTATATAGGAGAGAACAGAGTGAAACCTCAAAATAAAAACTGCTACTGTAATCGAACGCTTCAACCTAGAAGAACAAAATTTGGTGAGCCAAGTGGGTTTTGTGTACTGATCACTATCATCAAGTGTCATCATGATTGGGTGAAAAAATATTTGTTTGTATTTCGGAAACTCATAATTTTTTGGAAGCTTGGCAACCCCTTTCAATGAAAGTGCTTTTCTACAGTCTCTTCTTAGGGCTACTTGAAGAAGGTAGAATCCATAGAGAAAAAAACTGAGAACTACTTTATTTTGTCAAGTGTCAAAGAGCTACTACAAACTATGTTTGATTTGGAGTTCCAAATTCATCTATCTATATAGGAGAGAACAGAGGGAAACCTAAAAATATAAACTGCTACTGAAAAACGAGCGCTTCAACATAGAAGCACAAAATTTGATGAACCAAGTGGGATTTGTGTACTGATCATTACCACCATGTATCATCAAGATTAGGTGAAAAAATATTTGCTGATATTTCGGAAACTCGTAATTTCTTGGAATCTTGCCCACCCCTTTCAATGAAAGTGCTATTCGCCAGTCTCGGCTTAGGGCTACTGGAAGAGGAAACAAACCATAAAGACAAAACTGAGAACTACTTTATTTTGTCAAGTTTCATAGAGCTACTACAAACCATGTTGGATTTAGAGTTCCAAATTCATCTATCTATATAGGAGAGAACAGAGTGAAGCCTAAAAATAAAAAGTGCTACTGTAAACGAACGATTAAAACTAGAAGAACAAAATTTGGTGAGCCAAGTGAGATTTCTGTACTGATAATTACCACCAAGTATCATCAAGATTAGGCGAAAAGTTATTTGCTGGTATTTCGGAAACTCGTAGATTCTTGGAAGCTTGGCAACCCCTTTCAATGAAAGTTCTTTTCCACAATCTCTGCTTAGGGATACTTGAAGAGGAAACAAACCATAGAGACAAAACTGAGAACTACTTTATTTTGTCAAGTATCAAAGAGCTACTGCAAACCATGTTGGATTTAGAGTTCCAAATTCATCAATCAATATAGGAGACATCAGTGTGAAACCTAAAAATAAAAACTGCATACTGGAAATGAACGCTTCAACCTAGAAGAACAAAATTTGGTAAGCCTAGTTGGATTTGTGTACTTGTCATTACCAACAAGTATCATCAAGATTGGGTGAAAAAATATTGCTGGTATTTCGGAAAATTGAAATTTCTTGGAAGCATGGCACCTCCTTTCAATGAAAGTGCTTTTCCACAGTCTGTGCATAGGGATACTTGAAGAGGAAACAAACAATAGAGACAAAACTGTGAACTACATTATTTTGTCATGTTTTAAAGAGCTACTACAAACCATATTGTATTTAGAGTTCCAAATTTATCTATCTATATAGGAGACATCAGAGTGTAACTTAAAAATAAAAACTGCCACTATAAACGAACGCTTCAACCTAGAAGAACAAAATTTGGTGAGCCAAGTGGGATTTATGTACTGATCATTTTCATCAAGTATCATCAACATTAGGTGAAAAAATATTTGCTGATATTTCAGAAAATCGTAATTTCTTGGAAGCTTGGCCTCCCCTTTCAATAAAAGTTCTTTTCCACAGTCTCTGCTTAGGGCTACTTGAAGAGAAAACAAACTTTAGAGACCAAACTGAGAACTACTTTATTTTGTCAAGTTTCAAAGAGCTACTACAAACCTTGTTGGATTTAGAGTTCCAAATTCATCTATCTATATAGGAGACAACAGATTGAAACCTAAAAATATAAACTTCTATTGTAAACGAACGCTTCAACCTAGAAGAACAAAATTTGGGTTGCCAAGTGAGATTTGTGTACTGATCACTACCATCAAGTATCATCAAGATTAAATGAAAACATATTTGCTGGTATTTGGGAAACTCGTAATTTCTTGGACCCTTGTCAACCGCTTTCATTGAAAGTGCTTTTCGCCAGTCTCTGATTAGGGCTACTTGAAGAGGAAACAAACCATAGAGACAAAACTGAGAACTACTTTATTTTGTCAAGTTTCAAAAAACTACTACAAACCATGTTGGATTTAGAGTTCCAAATTCATCTATCTATATAGGAGAGAAGAGAGTGAAACTTAAAATAAAAACTGCTACATCAAAAGCCCTTCAACCTAGAAGAACAAAATTCGGTGAGCCAAGTGGGATTTGTGTACTGATCATTACCACCAAGTATCATCAAGATTGGGTGAAAGAATATTTGCTGGTATTTCGGAAACTCGTAGATTCTTGGAAGCTTGCCAACCCCTTTCAATGAAATTGCTTTGCGCTAGTCTCTGAATAGGGCTACTTGAAGAGTAAACAAACCATAGAGACAAAAATGAGAACTACTTTATTTTGACAAGTTTCGAAGAGCTACTTCAAATTATGTTGGATTTAGAGTTCCAAATTCATCTATCTAAATAAAAGAGAGCAGAGTGAAACCTAAAACTATAAACTGCTACTGTGAAAAAACGCTTCAAATAGAAGAACAACATATGGTGAGCCAAGTGGGATTTGTGTACTGTTCATTAAAAGCAAGTATGATGAAGATTGGTTGAAAGAATTTTTGCTGGCATTTCGGAAACTCGTAATTTCTTAGAGCTTGGCAACAACTTTCAATGAATGTGCTTTTCACAGTCTGTGCCTAGGGATACTTGAAGAGGAAACAAACCATAGAGACAAAAGTGAGAACTACTATATTTTTTCGAGTTTCAAAGAGATACTACAAACCATGTTGGATTTTGAGTTCCAAATTCATCTATCTATATAAGAGAGAAGAGATTGAAACTTAAAATAAAAACTGCTACATCAAAAGCGCTTCAACCTAGAAGAACAAAATTCGGTGAGCCAAGTGGGATTGGTATACTGATCATTACCACCAAGTATCATCAAGATTGGGTGAAAGAATATTTGCTGGTATTTCGGAAACTCATAATTTCTTGGAAGCTTGGCAACCCCTTTCAATGAAAGTGCTTTTCGCCAGTCTCTGATTAGGGCTACTTGAAGAGGAAACAAAACATAGAGACAAAAGTGAGAATAACTTTATGTTGTCAAGTTTCAAAGAGCTACTACAAACCATGTTGGATTTAGATTTCCAAATTAATCTATCTATATAGGAGAGAACAGAGTAAAACCTAAAAATAAAAACTGCAACTGTGAATGAACGCTTCAACATAGAAGAACAAAATTTGGTGAGCCAAGTGGGATTTGTGTACTGATCATTCCAACCATGTATCATCAAGATTGGTTGAAAAAATATTTGCTGGTTTCGGAAACTCCTAATTTCTTGGAAGCTTGGCAACCCCTATCAAAGAAAGTGGTTTACCACAGTCTGTGCCTAGGGCTACTTGAAGAAGAAACAAACCTTAGAGACAAAACTGAGAACTACCTTATTTTTCATGTTTCATAGAGCTACCACAAACCATGTTGGAATTAGAGTTCCAAATTCATTGATCTGTATATTAGAGAACAGAGTGAAACCTAAATATAAAAATTGCTACTGAAATAACGCTTCAACCTAGAAGAACAAAATTTGGTGAGCCAAGTGGGATTTCTGTACTGATCACAACCATCAGGTATCATCAAGATTGAGTGAAAAAAATATTGGCTGGTATTTCGTAAACTCGTAATTTCTTGGAAGCTTGGCAACCCCTTTCAATAAAGTGCTTTTCCACTGTCTCTGCATAGGGCTACTTGAAGAGGAAACAAACCATAGAGACAAAACTGAGAACTCCTTTATTTTGTCAAGTTTCAAAGAGCTACTACAAACCATGTTGGATTTAGAGTTCTAAATTCATCTATCTATATAAGAGAGAACAGAATGAAACCGAAAAATAAAAACTGCTACTGTAATTAACGCTTCCACCTAGAAGAACAAAATTTGGGGATACAAGTGGGATTCTTGTAATGATGATTACCATCAAGTATCATCAATATTGCATGAAAAAATATTTGCTGATATTTCAGAAACTCGTAGATTCTTGGACGCTTGCCAACCCCGTTCAATGAAAGTGCTTTTCGCCAGTCTCTGATTAGGGCTACTTGAAGACTAAACAAAAAATAGAGACAAAACTGAGAACAACTTTATTTTGTCAAGTTTCAAAGAGCTACTACAAACCATGTTGGATTTGATTTAAAAATTCTTGGGCTGGGGATGTGGCTCAAGCGGTAGCGTGCTCGCCTGGCATGCGTGCGGCCCGGGTTCGATCCTCAGCACCACATACAAACAAAGATGTTGTGTACGCCGATAACTAAAAAATAAATATTAAAATTCTTTCTCTCTCTCTCTCTCTCTCTCTCTCTCTCTCCCTCTCCCTCTCTCTTTAAAAAAAATTAAGAATCTTAAAAATTCTTCTATCTGTATAGGAGAGTACAGAGTGAAACCTAAAAATAAAAACTGCAAGTGTAAATAACGCTTCAACATTGAAGAACAAAATTTGGTGAGCCAAGTGGGATTTGTGTACTGATCATTTCGACCATGTATCATCAAGATTGGGTGAAAAAATATTTGCTGGTATTTCGGAAACTCGTAATTTCTTGGAAGATTGGCAACCCCTTTCAATGAAAGTGCTTTTCCAAAGTCTCTGCATAGGGCTACTTGAAGAGGAAACAAACCATAGAGACAAAACTGAGAACAACTTTATTTTGTCAAGTTTCAAAGAGATACTACAAACCATGTTGAATTTAGAGTTACAAATTCATCTATCTATATAGGAGAGAACAGAGTGAAACCTAAAAATAAAAACTGCTACTGTAAACAAACGCTTCAATCTAGAAGAACAAAAATTGGTGAGCCAAGTGGGATTTGTGTACTGATCACAACCATCAGGTATCATCAAGATTGAGTGAAAAAAATATTGGCTGGTATTTCGTAAACTCGTAATTTCTTGGAAGCTTGGCATCCCCTTTCAATAAAGTGCTTTTCCACAGTCTCTGCATAGGGCTACTTGAAGAGGAAACAAACCATAGAGACAAAACTGAGAACTCCTCTATTTTGTCAAGTTTCAAAGAGCTACTACAAACCATGTTGGATTTAGAGTTCTAAATTCATCTATCTGTATAGGAAAGAACAGAGTGAAACCTAAAAATAAAAACTGCTACTGTAAATAACGCTTCACCCTAGAAGAAAAAATGTGGTGAGCCAAGTGGGATTTGTGTAGTGATCATTAAAACCAAGTATCATCTATTGGGTGAAAAAATATTTGCTGGTATTTCGGAAACTCGTAATTTCTTGGAAGCTGGGCAACCCCTTTCAATGAAAGTGCTTTTCGCCAGTCTCTGATTAGGGCTACTTGAAGAGGAAACAAACCATAGAGACAAAACTGAGAACCACTTTATTTTGCCTAGTTTCAATAGCTACTACAAACCATGTTGGATTTAGAGTTCCACATTTATCTATTTATATAGGAGACAACAGACTGAAACCTTAAAATATATATTGCTACTGTGAATGAACGCTTCAACCTAGAAGGACAAAATTTGGTGAGCCAAGTGTCATTTGTGTACTGATCATTACCACCAAGTATCATCAAGATTGGACATAAAATATTTGCTGGTATTTCGGAAAATCATAGATTCTTGGACGCTTGCCAACCCCTTTCAATGAAAGTGCTTTTTGCTAGTCTCTGATTCAGGCTACTTGAAGAGGAAACAAACCATTGACACAAAACTGAGAACTACTTTATTTTGTCAAGCTTCAAAGAGCTACTACAAATCATGTTGGATTTAGAGTTCCAAATTCAACTATCTATATAAAAGAGAGCAGAGTGAAACCTAAAAATAAAAACTGCTATCGTAAACGAACGCTTCAATCTAGAAGAACAAAATTTGGTGAGCCAAGTGGGATTTGTGTACTGATCATTACCATCAAGTATCATTAAGGTGGGTGAAAAAATATTTGCTGGTATTTCGGAAACCCGTAATTTTTTGGAAGCTTGGCAACCCCTTTCAATGAAAGTGCTTTTCCACAGTCTCTGCATAGGGCTACTTGAAGAGGAAGCAAACCATAGAGACAAAACTGAGAACTACTTTATTTTGTCAAGTTTCAAAGAGCTACTACAAACCATGTTGGATTTAGAGTTCCAAATTCATCTATCTTATAGGAGAGAACAGAGTGAAACCTAAAAATAAAAACTGCTACTGTAAACGAACGCTTCAACCTAGAATAACAAAATGTAGTGAGCCAAGGGAGATTCGTATACTGATCATTACAACCAAGTATTATCAAGATTGGGCGAAAAAATATTTGTTGGTATTTCGGAAACTCGTAGATTCTTTGACCCTTGCCAAACACTTTCAATGAAAGTGCTTTTCTACAGTCTCTGATTAGGGCTTCTTGAAGAGGAAATAAACCATAGAGACAAAACTGTGAACTACTTTATTTTGTCAAGTTTCAAAGAGATACTACAAACCATGTTGAATTTAGAGTATCAAATTCATCTATCTATATAAGAGAGAACAGAATGAAACCGAAAAATAAAAACTGCTACTGTAAATAACGCTTCCACCTAGAAGAACAAAATTTGGGGATACAAGTGGGATTCTTGTACTGATTATTACCATCAAGTATCATCAATATTGGGTGAAAAAATATTTGCTGGTATTTCAGAAACTTGTAGATTCTTGGACGCTTGCCAACCCCGTTCAATGAAAGTGCTTTTCGCCAGTCTCTGATTAGGGCTACTTGAAGACTAAACAAACAATAGAGACAAAACTGAGAACAACTTTATTTTGTCAAGTTTCAAAGAGCTACTACAAACCATGTTGGATTTGAATTCCAAATTCTTCTATCTGTATAGGAGAGAACAGAGTGAAACCTAAAAATAAAAACTGCTAGTGTAAATAACGCTTCAAACTAAAAGAACAAAATTTGGTGAGCCAAGTGGGATTTGTGTACTGATCATTACCACCAAGTATCATTAAGATTGGGTGAAAAATATTTGCTGGTATTTCAGAAACTCGTAATTTCTTGGAAGCTTGGCAACCCCTTTGAATTAAAGTGCTTTTCTGCAGTCTCTGCATAGGGCTACTTGAAGAGGAAACAAACCATAGTGACAAAACTGAGAACTACTATATTTTGTCAAGTTTCACAGAGCTACTACAAACCATGTTGGATTTAGAGTTCCAAATTCATCGATCTGTATAGGAGAGAATAGAGTGAAACCTAAAAATAGAAACTGCTACTGTAAATAATGCTTCAACCTAGAAGAACAAAATTTGGTGAGCCAAGAGGGATTTGTGTACTTATCATTACCACCAAGTATCATCAAGTTTCGGTGAAAAAAAAAATTGCTGGTATTTCGGAAACTCGTAATTTCTTGGAAGCTTGGCAACCCCGTACAATGAAAGTGCTTTTCCACAGTCTGTGCCTAGGGCAACTTGAAGAGAAAACAAACATTAGAGATAAAATTGAGAACTACTTTATTTTATCAAGTTTCAAAAGCTAGTACAAACCATGTTGGATTTAGAGTTCCAAATTCATCTATCATATAGGAGAGAACAGAGTGAAACCTAAAAATATAAACTGCTACTGTGAACGAACGCTTCAACCTAGAAGAACAAAATTTGGTGAGCCAAGTGGGATTTGTGTACTGGTATTTACCACCAAGTATCATCAAGTTTGGGTGAAAAAATATTTGCTGGTATTTCGGAAGCTCGCAATTTCTTGGAAGCTTGGCAACCACTTTCAATGAAAGTGTTTTCCACAGTCTGTGCCTAGGGCTACTTTAAGAGGAATCAAGTCATACAGAAAAAACTGAGAATTACTTTATTTTGTCAAGTTTCAAAGAACTATTAAAAACGATGTTGTACTTAGAGTTCCAAATTCATCTATCTCTATAGGAGAATAGAAAGTGAAACTTAAAAATAAAAACTGCTACTGTAAATAACGCTTCAACCTAGAAGAACAAAATTTGGTGAGCCAAGTGCGATTTGTGTACTGATCTTACACCACGTATCATCAAGATTGGGTGAAAATATATTTGCTGGTATTTCGGAAACTCTTAATTTCGTGGAAGCTTGGCAACCCCTTTCAATGAAAGTACTTTTCGCCAGTCTCTGCTTAGGGCTACTTGAAGAGGAAACAAACCATTGAGACAAAACTGAGAACTACTTATTTTGTCTAGTTTCAAAGAGCTACTACAAACCATGTTGAATTTAAAGTTCCAAATTCATCTATCTATATTAGAGAGTTCAGAGTGAAACCTAAAAATAAAAACTGCTACTGTAAACGAACGCTTCAACCTAGAATGACAAAATTTGGTGAGCCAAGGGGATTTGGATACTGATCATTACCACCAAGTATGATCAAGTTTGGGTGAAAAAATATTTGCTCGTATTTCGGAAACTCGTAGATTCTAGAACGCTTGCCAACCCCTTTCAATGAAAGTACTTTTCGCCAGTCTCTGCTTAGGGCTGACAGAAGGGGAAACAAATCATAGAGACAAAACTGAGAACTACTTTATTTGTCAAGATTCAAAGAGCTACTACAAACCATTTTGGATTTAGAGTTCCAAATTCATCTATTTATATAGGAGAGAAGAGAGTGAAACCTAAAAATAAAAACTGCTAATGTAAACGAACGCTTCAACCTAGAAGAACAAAATTTGGTTAGCCAAGTGGGATATTTGTACTGATAATTACCACCAAATATCATCAATATTGGGTAAAAAAAATGTTGCTGGTATTTCAGAAACTCATAGATTCTTGGACGCTTGCCAACCACTTTCAATGAAAGTGCTTTTATTCAGTCTCTGATTAGGGCTACTTGAAGAGTAAAAAAACCAAAGAGACAAAACTGAGAACAACTTTATTTTGTCAAGTTTCAAAGAGCTACTACAAACCAATTTGGATTTAGAGTTCCAAATTCTCCTATCTGTATAGGAGAGAACAGAGTGAAACCTAAAAATAAAAATTGCTACTGTAAATAACGCTTCAACCTAAAAGATCAAAATTTGGTGAGCCAAGTGGGATTTGTGTACTGATCATTACCACCAAGTATCATCAAGATTGGGTGAAAAAATATTTGCTGGTATTTCGGAAACTCGTAATTTCTTGGAAGCTTCGCAACCCCTTTCAATGAAAGTGCTTTACCACAGTCTGTGCCTAGGGCTACTTGAAGAGGAAACAAACCATAGAAACAAACTGAGAACTACTTTATTTTGTCTGGTTTCAAAGAGTTAGTACAAACCATGTTGGATTTAGAGTCCCAAATTCATCTATCTATATAGGAAGAACAGAGTGAAACCTAAAAACAAAAACTGCTACTGTAATCGAACGCTTCAACTTAGAAGAACAAGATTTGGTGAGCCAAGTGGAAATTGTGTACTGATCATTACCACCAAGTATCATCAATATTGGGTGAAAAAATATTTGCTGGTATTTTGGAAACCGTAAGTTCATGGAAGCTTGGCAACTCCTTTCAATGAAAGTGCTTTTCGCCTGTCTCTGCTTAGGGCTACTTGAAGAGGAAACAAAAAAAAGAGACAAAACTAGGAACTACTTTATTTTGTCAAGATTCAAAGAGCTACTAGAAACCATGTTGGATTTAGAGTTCCAAATTCGTCTATCTATATAGCAGAGAACAGAGAGAAACCTAAAAATAAAAACTGCTCCTGTAAACGAACGCTTCAACCTACCAGAACAAAATTTGGTGAGCAAAGTGGGATTGGTATACTTATCATTACCACCAAGCATGATCAAGATTGGATGAAAAAATATTTGCAGGTATTTATGAAACTCGTAGATTCTAGGACGCTTCCAACCCCTTTCAATGAAAGTGCTTTTCGACAGTCTCTGATTAGGGCTACTTGAAGAGTAAACAAACCTTAGAGACAAAATTGAGAACAGGTTTATTTTGTCAAGTTCCAAAGAGGTACTACAAACCATGTTGGATTTAGAGTTCCAAATTCATCTATCTGTATAGGAGAGAACAGAGTGGAACCTAAAAATAAAAACTGCTACTGTAAACGAACGCTTCAATCTAGAAGAACAAAAATTGGTGAGCCAAGTGGGATTTGTGTACTGATCACAATCATCAGGTATCATCAAGATTGAGTGAAAAAAATATTGGCTGGTATTTCGTAAACTCGTAATTTCTTGGAAGCTTGGCAACCCCTTTCAATAAAGTGCTTTTCCACAGTCTCTGCATAGAGCTACTTGAAGAGGAAACAAACCATAGAGACAAAACTGAGAACTCCTTTATTTTGTCAAGTTTCAAAGAGCTACTACAAACCATGTTGGATTTAGGGTTCTAAATTCATCTATCTGTATAGGAGAGAACAGAGTGAAACCTAAAAATAAAAACTGCTACCGTAAATAACGCTTCAACCTAGAAGAAAAAATGTGGTGAGCCAAGTGGGATTTGTGTAGTGATCATTAAAACCAAGTATCATCTATTGGGTGAAAAAATATTTGCTGGTATTTCGGAAACTCGTAATTTCTTGGAAGCTTGGCAACCCCTTTCAATGAAAGTGCTTTACCACAGTCTGTGCCTAGGGCTACTTGAAGAGGAAACAAACCTTAGAGACAAACCGAGAACTACTTTATTTTTCATGTTTCAAAGAGCTACCACAAACCATGTTGGAATTAGAGTTCCAAATTCATTGATCTGTATATTAGAGAACAGAGTGAAACCTAAATATAAAGACTGCTACTGTAAATACCGCTTCAACCTCGAAGAACAAAATTTGTGAGCCAAGTGGGATTTGTGTACTGATCATAACCACCATGTATCATCAAGATTGGGTGACAAAATATTTGCTGGTATTTCGGAAACGTGTAATTTCTTGGAAGCTTGGTAACCCCTTTCAATGAAAGTGCTTTTCCACAGTCTCTGCTTAGGGCTACTTGAAGAGAAAACAAACCATAGAGACAAAAGTGAGAATAACATTATTTTGTCAAGTTTCAAAGAGCTACTACAAACCATGTTGGATTTGGAGTTCCAAATATTCATCTATCTATATAGAAGAGAACAGAGTGAAACCTAAAAATAAAAACTGCAACTGTGAATGAACGCTTCAACATAGAAGAACAAAATTTGGTGAGCCAAGTGGGATTTGTGTACTGATCATTTCGACCATGTATCATCAAGATTGGGTGAAAAAATATTTGCTGGTTTCGGAAACTCGTAATTTCTTGGAAGCTTGGCAAACCCTATCATAGAAAGTGGTTTACCACAGTCTGTGCCTAAGGCTACTTGAAGAGGAAACAAACCTTAGAGACAAAACCGAGAACTACTTTATTTTTCAAGTTTCAAAGAGCTACCACAAACCATGTTGGAATTAGAGTTCCAAATTCATTGATCTGTATATTAGAGAACAGAGTGAAACCTAAATATAAAAATTGCTACTGTAAATAATGCTTCAACCTAGAAGAACAAAATTTGGTGAGCCAAGTGGGATGTGTGTACTGATGATTACCACCATGTATCATCAAGATTGGGTGAAAAAATATTTGCTGGTATTTCGGAAACTCATAATTTCTTGGAAGCTTGGTAACCCCTTTCAATGAAAGTGCTTTTCCACAGTCTCTGCTTCGGGCTTCTTGAAGAGAAAACAAACCATAGAGACAAAAGTGAGAATGACTTTTATTTTGTCAAGTTTCAAAGAGCTACTACAAACCATGTTGGATTTGGAGTTCCAAATTCATCTATCTATATAGAAGAGAACGATTGAATCCTAAAAATAAAAACTGCAACTGTGAACGAACGCTTCAACATAGAAGAACAAATTTGGTGAGCCAAGTCGCATTTGTGTACTGATGATTACCACCAAGTATCATCAACATTGGGCGAAAAAATATTTGCTGGTATTTCGGAAACTCGTAATTTCTTGGAAGCTGGGCAACCCCTTTCAATGAAAGTGCTTTACCACAGTCTGTGCCTAGGGCTACTTTAAGAGGAAACAAACCTAAGAGACAAAACTGAGAACTACTTTATTTTTAAAGTTTCAACGAGCTACCACAAACCATGTTGGAATTAGAGTTCCAAATTCATTGATCTGTATATTAGAAAACAGAGTGAAACCTAAATATAAAAATTGCTACTGTAAATAACGCTTCAACCTAGAAGAAAAAAATTTGGTGAGCCAAGTGGAATTTGTGTACTGATCATTACCACCAAGTATCATCAAGATTGGGCGAAAAAATATTTGCTGCTGTTTCGGAGACTTGTAGAATCTTGGACGCTTTCCAACCCCTTTCAATGAAAGTGATTCTCGCCAGTCTCCGATTAGGGGTACTTGAAGAGTAAACAAACCATAGAGACAAAACTGAGAACTACTTTATTTTGTCAAGTTTCAAAGAGCTAGTACAAACCATGTTGGATGTAGAGTTCCAAATTCATCTATCTATATAAAAGAGAACAGAGTAAAACCTAAAAATAAAATCTGCAACTGTGAACAAACGCTTCAACATACAAGAACAAAATTTGGTGAGCCAAGTAAGATTTGTGTACTGATGATTGCCACCAAGTATCATCAAGATTGGGTGAAAAAATATTTGCTGGTATTTCGGAAACTCATAATTTCTTTGAAGCTTGGCAACCCTTTTCAATGAATGTGCTTTTCCACAGTCTCTGCATAGGGCTACTTTAAGAGGAAGCAGACAATAGAGACAAAAGTGAAAATAACTTTATTTTGTCAAGTTTCAAAGAGGTACTACAAACCATGTTGGATTTGGAGTTCCAAATTCATCTATCTATATAGAAGATAACAGACTGAAACCTAAAAATAAAAACTTCAACTGTGAACGAACGCGTCAACATAGAAGAACAAAATTTGGTGAGCCAAGTGGGATTTGTGTACTGATGATTACCACCAAGTATCATCAATATTGGGCGAAAAAATATTTGCTTTTATTTCGGAAACTCGTAATTTCTTTGAAGCTGGGCAAACCCTTTCAATGAAAGTGCTTTACCACAGTCTGTGCCTAGGGCTACTTGAAGAGGAATCAAACGTTAGAGACAAAACTGAGAACTACTTTATTTTTAAAGTTTCAACGAGCTACCACAAACCATGTTGGAAATAGAGTTCCAAAATCATCGATCTCTATATAAGAGGACAGAGTCAAACCTAAAAATAAAAACTGCTACTGTAAATAACGCTTCAACCTAGAAGAACAAAATTTGGTGAGCCAAGTGGGATTTCTGTACTGATCATTACCATCAAGTATCATCAAGATTGGGCAAAAAAATATTTGCTGGTATTTCAGAAACTCGTAGAGTCTTGGACGCTTGGCAACCCGTTTCAATGAAAGTGCTTTTCCACAGTCTCTGCTTAGGGCTACTTGAAGAGTAAACAAACCATAGAGACAAAACTGAGAACTACTTTATTTTGTCAAGTTTCAAAGAGCTACTACAAACCATGTTGCATTTAGAGTTCCAAATTCATCTATCTATATAGGAGAGAACAGAGTGAACCCTAAAAATAAAAACAGCAAATGTCAACGAATGCTTCAACCTAGAAGAACACAATTTGGTGAGCCAAGTGAGATTTGTGTCCTGATAATTATCACCAAGTATCATCAAGATTGGGTGAAAAAATATTTCCTTGTATTTCGAAAACTCGTAATTTCTTGGAAGCTTGGCAAGCCCTTTCAATGAAAGTGCTTTCCCACAGTCTCTGCTTAGGACACTTGAAAAGAAAACAAACCATAGAGACAAAACTGAGAACTACTTTATTTTGTCAAGTTTCAAAGAGCTACTACAGACCACGTTGGATTTAGAGTTCCAAATTCATCTATATATATATAGGAGAGAACAGAGTGAAATCTAAACATAAAAACTGTTACTGTCAACGAATGCTTCAACCTAGAAGAACAAAATTTGGTGAGCCAAGTGGGAATTGTATACTGATTATTACCACCAAGTATCATCAGGATTGGACGAAAAAATATTTGCTGGTATTTCGGAAACTCGTAGATTCTTGGACGCTTGCCAACCCCTTTCAATGAAAGTGATTCTCGCCAGTCTCCGATTAGGGCTACATGAAGAGTAAACAAACCATAAAGACAAATCTGAGAACTACTTTATTTTTTCAAGTTTCAAAGAGCTAATACAAACCATGTTGGATTTAGAGTTCCAAAATCATCTATCTATATAGGAGAGAACAGAGTGAAACCTAAATATAAAAACTGCAACTGAGAACAAACCCTTCTAACTAGAAGAACAAAATTTGTTGAGCCAAGTGGGATTTGTGTACTGATCACTACCAACAAGTATCATCAAAATTGGGTGAAAAAATATTTGCTGGTATTTTGAAAACTCAGAATTTCTTGGAAGCTGGGCAACCCCTTTCAATGAAAGTGCTTTTCCACAGTCTCTGCTAAAAGCTACTTGAAGAGGATAGAATACATAGAGACGAAACTGAGAACTACTTTATTTTGTCAAGTGTGTTCAAAGAGCTACTACAAACCATGTTGGATTTGGAGTTCCAAATTCATCTATGTATACAGGAGTGAACAGATGGAAACCTAAAAATATAAACGGCTACTGTAAACGAACGCTTCAACCTAGAAGCACGAAATTTGATGAGCCAAGTGAGATTCGGGTACTGATCATTACCACCAAGTATCATCAAGATTGGGTGAAAAATATTTGCTGGTATTTCAGAAACACATAATTTCTTGGAAGATGGCAACGCCTTTCAATAAAAATGCTTTTCGCCAGTCTCTGCTTAGGGCTACTTGCAGAAAAAACAAACCATAGAGACAAAACTGAGAACTACTTTATTTTGTCAAGTTTCATAGAGCTCCTTCAAACCATGTTGCATTTAGAGTTCCAAATTCATCTATATATATAAGAGAGAACAGAGTGAAAGCTAAGAATAAAAACTGCTACTGTAAACGAACGCTTCAACCTAGAAGCACAATATTTTATGAGCCAAGTGGGATTTGTGTACTGATCATTTCGACCATGTATCATCAAGATTGGGTCAAAAAATATTTGCTGCTCTTTTGGAAACCTGTAATTTTTTGGAAGCTTGGCAACCCCTTTCAATGAAAGTGCTTTTCCACAGTCTGTGCCTAGGGCTACTTGAAGAGGAAACAAACCTTAGAGACAAAATTGAGAACTACTTTATTTTTCAAGTTTCATAGAGCTACCACAAACCATGTTGGAATTAGAGTTCCAAATTCATTGATCTGTATATTAGAGAACAGAGTGAAACCTAAAAATAAAAATTGCTACTGTAAATAACGCGTCAACCTAGAAGAACAAAATTTGGTGAGCCAAGTGGGATTCGTGTACTGATCATTACCACCAGGTATCATCAAGATTGGGTGACAAAAATTTGCTGGTATTTCGGAAACTCAAAATTTCTTGGAAGCTTGGTAACCCCTTTTAATGAAAATGCTTTTACACAGTCTCTGCTTAGGGCTACGTGAAGAGAAAACAAACCATAGAAACAAAACTGAGAATAACTTTATTTTGTCAAGTTTCAAATAGCTACTACAAACCATGTTGGATTTGGAGTTCCAAATTCATCTATCTATATAGGAGAGAACAGAGTGAAACCTAAACATAAAAACTGCTACTGTAAACAAATGCTTCAACCTAGAAGAACAAATTTGGTGAGCCTGGTGGGATTTGTGTACTGATCATTTCGACCTTGTACCATCAAGATTGGGTGAAAATATATTTGCTGGTATTTCGAAAACTCGTAATTTCTTGGAAGCTTGGCAAAGCCTATCAATGAAAGTGCTTTACCACAGTCTGTGCCTAGGGCTACTTAAAGAGGAAACAAAACCTAGAGTCAAAAATGAGAACTACTTTGTTTTTCAAGTTTCAAAGAGCTACCACAAACCATGTTGGAATTAGAGTTCCAAATTCATTGATCTGTATATTAGAGAACAGAGTGAAACCTAAAAATAAAAACTGCTACTGTAAATAACGCTTCAACATAGAAGAACAAAATTTGGTGAGTCAAGTGGGAATTGTGTACTGATCATTACCACCATGTATCATCAAGATTGGGTGACAAAATATTTGCTGGTATTTCGGAAACTCGCAATTTCTGGGAAGCTTGGCAACCCCTTTCAATTAAAGTGCTTTTCGCCAGTCTCTGCTTAGGGCTACTTGAAGAGAAAACAAACCATAGAGACAAAACTGAGAATAACTTTATTTTGTCAAGTTTCAAAGAGCTACTACAAACCATGTTGCATTTGGAGTTCCAAATTCATCTATCTATATAGGAGAGAACAGAGTGAAACCTAAAAATATAAAATGCAACTGTGAACGAAAGCATCAACATAGAAGAACAAAATTTGGTGAGCCAATTGGGATTTGTGTACTGATCATTATCACCAAGTATCATTAAGATTGGGTGAAAAAAATATTTGCTGGTATTTCGTTAACTCGTAATTTCTTGGAAGCTTTTCAACCCCTTTCAATGAAAGTGCTTTTCCACAGTCTCTGCTTAGGGCTACTTGAAAAGAAAATAAACAATAGAGAAAAAAATGAGAACACTTTATTTAGTGATGTTTCAAAAAGCTACTACAAACCATGTTGGATTTAGAGTTCCACATTCATCTATCTATATAGGAGAGAACAGTGTGAAACCTAAAAATAAAAACTGCTACTGTAAACGAACGCTTCATCATAGAAGAACAAAATTTGGTGAGCCAAGTGGGATTTGTGTACTGATGATTACCACCAAGTATCATCAAGATTGGGTGAAAAAATATTTGCTGGTATTTCAGAAACTCGTAATTTCTTTGAATCTTGGCAACCCCTTTCAATGAAATTGCTTTTCCACAGTCTCTGCATAGGGCTACATTAAGAGGAAGCAAACCATAGAGACAAAACTGAGAAGTAATTAATTTTTTCAAGTTTCAAGGAGCTACTACAAACCATGTTGGATTTAGAGTTCGAAATTCATCTATATATGTAGTAGAGAACAGAGTGAAACCTAAAAATAAAAACTGCTACTGTAAATAACGCTTCAACATAGAAGAACAAAATTTGGTGAGCCAAGTGGGATTTGTGTACTGATCATTACCACCATGTATCATCAAGGTGGGTGACAAAATATTTGCTGGTATTTCGGAATCTCGTAATTTTTTGGAAGTTTGGTAACCCCCTTCAATGAAAGTGCTTTACCACAGTCTGTGCCTAGGGATACTTGAAGAGAAAAAAAACCATAGAGACAAAACGGAGAATACCTTTATTTTGTCAAGTTTCCATGAGCTACAACAAACCATGTTGGATTTGGAGTTCCAAATTCATCTATCTATATAGGACAACAGAGTGAAACCTTAAAATAAAAACTGCTAGTGTAAACAAACGCTTCAACCTAGAAGCACAAAATTTGGTGAGCCAGGTGGGATTTGTGTGCTTATCATTACCACCATGTATCATCAAGATTGGGTGAAAAAATATTTGCTGGTATTTTGGAAACTCGTAATTTCTTGGAAGCTTGGCAACCCCATTCAATGAAAGTGGTTTACCACATCTGTAACTAGGGCTACTTGAAGAGGAAACAAACTTTAGAGACAAAACTGAGAACGACTTTATTTTTCAAGTTTCAAAGTGGTACCACAAACCATGTTGGATTTTGAGTTCCAAATTCATCGATCTGTATAGGAGAGAACAGAATAAAACCTAAAAATAAAAACTGCTACTGTAAATAACGCTTCAACCTAGAAGAACAAAATTTGGTGAGCCAAGTGGGATTTGTGTAATGATCTTTACCTCCAGTATCATCAAGATAGGGTGAAAAAATATTTGCTGGTATTTCGGAAACTCGTAATTTCTCTGAAGCATAACAATCCCTTTCAATTAAAGTGCTTCAAGCGAGTCTCTGCTTAGAGCTACTTGAAGAGGAAACAAACCTTAGAGACAAAACTGAGAACTTCTTTATTTTTTCAAGTTTCAAAGAGCTACTACAATCCACGTTGGATTTAGAGTTCCAAATTCATCTATCGATATTGGAGAGATGAGAGTGAAACCTAAAGAAAAAAACTGCTATTAAAAACGAACGCTTCAACCTAGAAGAACAAAATTTGGTGAGCCAAGGGGGATTTTTGTACGGATCATTACCACCAAGTATCATCAAGATTGAGTGAAAAAATATTTGCTTGTATTTCGGAAACTCATAATTTCCTGGAAGCTTGGCAACCCCTTTCAATGAAAGTGCTTTTCCACACTCTGTACATAGAGCTACTTGAAGAGGAATCAAACCATAGAGACAAAACTGAGAACTACTTTATTTCATCAAGTTTCACAGAGCTACTACAAACCATGTTGGACTTAGAGTTCCAAATTCATCAATCTATATAGGAGAGAAGAGAGTGAAACCTAAAAATAAAAACTGCTACTGTAAACGAACGCTTCAACCTAGAAGAACAAAATTTGGTGAGCCAAGTGGGATTTGTGTACTGATCATTAACACCAAGTATGATCAGGATTGGTTGAAAAAATATTTCTGGTATTTCGGAAACTCGGAGATTCTAGGACTCTTCCAACCCCTTTCAATGAAAGTGTTTTCGACATTCTCTGATTAGGGCTAATTGAAGAGGAAACAATCCATAGAGACAAAACTGAGAACTACTTTATTTTGTCAAGTTTCAAAGAGCTACTACAAACCATGTTGGATTTAGAGTTCCAAATTCATCTATCTATATAGGAGAGAACAGAGTGAAACCTAAAAATATAAACTGCTACTGTGAACGAACGCTTCACCCTAGAAGAACAAAATTTGGTGAGCCAAGTGGGATTTTGTGAACTGATCATTTCCACCAATATCATCAAGTTTGGGTAAAAAAATATTTGCTGGTATTTCGGAACTCGCAATTTCTTGGAAGCTTGGCAACCACTTTCAATGAAAGTGCTTTTCCACAGTCTGTGCCTAGGGTTACTTTAAGAGAAAAAGTCTTACAGAAAAAACTGAGAATTACTTTATTTTGTCAAGTTTCAAAGAGCAACTACAAACCATGTTGGATTTAGAGTTTTAAATTCATCTATCTATATAAGAGAGAACAGAGTGATACCAAAAATTAAACACTGCTACTGTAAAAGAACGCTTCAACCTAGAAGAACAAAATGGTGAGCCAAGTGGTATTTGTGTACTGATCATTACCACCAATTATCATCAAGATTGTGTGAAAAATGTTTGCTGGTCTTTCGGAAACTCGTAATATCTTGGAAGATTGACAACCCCTTTCAATGAAAGTGTTTTTCACCAGTCTCTGCTTAGGGCTACTTGAAGAGGAAACAAACCATAGAGACAAAACTGAGAACTACTTTATTTTGTCAAGTTTCCAAGAGTTACTACAAACCATGTTGGATTTAGAGTTCCAAATTCATCTATCTGTATAGGAGAGAACAGAGTGAAACCTAAAAAAAAAAAACTGCTACTGTAAACGAACGCTTCAACCTAGAGAAACAAAATTTTGTGAGCCTTGTTGGATTTGTGTACTGATCATTACCACCAAATATCATCAAGATTCAGTGAAAAAATATTTGCTGGTATTTAGGAAACTCGTATTTTTTGGAAGATTGACAACACCTTTCAATGAAAGTGCTTTTCGCCAGTCTCTGCTTAGGGTACTTGAAGAGGAAACAAACCATAGAGACAAATCTGAGAACTACTTTATTTAGTCAAGTTTCAAAGAACTACTACAAACCAATGTTGGATTTAGTTCCAAATTCATCTATCTATATAGGAGAGAACAAAGTGAAACCTAAAAATAAAAACTGCTACTGTAAACGAACGCTTCAAACTTGAAGAACAAAATGTGGTGAGCCAAGTGGGACTTGTATACTGATACTTACCAACAAGTATGATCAAGATTGGGTGAAAGAATATTTGATGGTATTTCAGAAACTCGTAGATTCTAGGACGCTTCCATCCTTTTCAATGAAAGTGCTTTTCGCCAGTCTCTCATTATGGCTACTTGAAGAAGAAACAAACCATTGAGGCAAAACAGAGAACTACTTTATTTTGTCAAGTTTCAAAGAGATACTACAAAACATGTTGAATTTAGAGTTCCAAATTCTTCTATCTATATAGGACAGAGGAGAGTGAAACCTAAAAATAAAAACTGCTACTGTAAACGAACGCTTCAACCTAGAAGAACAAAATTTGGTGAGCCAAGTGGGATTTGTGTACTGATCATTGCCACCAAGTATCATGAAGATTGGGTGAAAAAATATTTGCTGGTATCTCGGAACCTCTTAATTTGTTGGAAGCTTGACAGACCCTTTCAATGAAAGTGCTTTTCGCCAGTATCTGCTTAGGGCTAATGAAGAGGAAACAAACCATAGAGACAAAACTGAGATCTACTTATTTTGTCAAGTTTCAAAGAGCTACTACAAACCATGTTGGATTTGATGTTCCAAATTCATCTATCTATGTAGGAGAGAACAGAGGGAAACCTAATAATTTAAACTGCTGGTGTAAACGAACGCTTCAACCTAGAAGAACAAAATTTGGTGAGCAAAGAGGGATTTGTGTACTTATCATTACCACCAAGTATCATCAAGTTTGGGTGAAAAAAAAATTTCTGGTATTTCAGAAACTCGTAATTTCTTGGAAGCTTGGCAACCCCTTACAATGAAAGTGCTTTTCCACAGTCTGTGCCTAGGGCAACTTGAAGAGAAAACAAACATTAGAGATAAAATTGAGAACTACTTTATTTTATCAAGTTTTCAAAACCTAGTACAAACCATGTTGGATTTTAGAGTTCCAAATTCATCTATCATATAGGAGAGAACAGAGTGAAACCTAAAAATATAAACTGCTACTGTGAACGAACGCTTCAACCTAGAAGAACAAAATTTGGTGAGCAAGTGGGATTTGTGTACTGGTAATTACCACCAAGTATCATCAAGTTTGGGTGAAAAAACATTTGCTGGTATTTCGGAAGCTCGCAATTTCTTGGAAGCTTGGCAACCACTTTCAATGAAAGTGCTTTTCCACAATCTGTGCCTAGGGCTACTTTAAGAGGAATCAAGTCATACAAAAAAACTGAGAATTACTTTATTTTGTCGAGTTTCAAAGAACTATTAAAAACGATGTTGTACTTAGAGTTCCAAATTCATCTATCTATAAGGAGCGAACAGAGTGAAACCTAAAAATAAAAACTGCTACTGTGAACGAACGCTTCAACCTAGACGAACAAAATTTGGTGAGCCAAGTGGGATTTGTGTACTGATCAATACCACCAAGTATCATGAAGATTGGGTGAAAAAATATTTGCTGGTATTTCGGACACTCGTAATTTCTTGGACGCTTGGCTAACCCTTTCAATGAAAGTGCTTTTCCACAGTCTCTGATTAGCGCTAATTGAAGAGGAAACAAACCATAGAGACACAACTGAGAACTACTTTATTTTGTCAAGTTTCAAAGAGCTACTACAAACCATGTTGGATTTAGAGTTCCAAATTCATCTACCTATGTAGGAAAGAACAGAGTGAAACCTAAAAATAAAAACTGCTACTGTAAAAGAACGCTTCAACCTAGAAGAACAAAATGGTGAGCCAAGTGGGATTTGTGTACTGATCATCACCACCAATTATAATCAAGATTGGGTGAAAAAATGTTTGCTGGTCTTTCGGAAACTCGTAATTTCTTGGAAGCTTGACAACCCCTTTCAATAAAAGTGCTTTTCGCCAGTCTCTGCTTAGGGCTACTTGATGAGTAAACAAACCATAGAGACAAATCTGAGAACTACTTTATTTTGTCAAGTTTCAAAGAGCTACTACAAACCATGTTGCATTCAGAGTTTCAAATTCATCTATCTATATAGGAGAGAACATAGTGAAACCTAAAAATAAAAACTGCTACTGTAAACGAACGCTTCAAACTTGAAGAACAAAATTGGTGGGCCAAGTGGGATTTGTGTACTGATCATTACCACCAAGTATGATCAAGATTGGGTGAAAAAATATTTGCTGGTATTTCGGAAACTCATAGATTCTAGGACGCTTCCAACCCCTTTCAATGAAAGCTTTTCGCCAGTCTCTGATTTCGACTACATGAAGAGGAAACAAACCATTGAGAAAAAACAAAGAACTGCTTTATTTTCTCAAGTTTCAAAGATATACTACAAACCATGTTGGATTTAGAGTTCCAAATTCATCTATCTATATAGGTGAGAGGAGAGTGAAACCTAAAAATAAAAACTGCTACTGTGAACGAACGCTTCAACCTCGAAAAAAAAAAATTTGGTGAACCAAGTGAATTTGTGTACTGATCATTACCACCAAGTATCATCAAGATTGGGTGAAAAAATATTTGCTGGTATCTCGGAAAATCGTAATTTCTTGGAAGCTTGACAGCCCCTTTCAATGAAAGTGCTTTTCGCCAGTCTCTGCTTAGGGCTAATTGAAGAGGAAACAAACCATAGAGACAAAACTGAGAACTACGATATTTTGTCAGGTTTCAAAAGCTACTACAAATCATGTTGGATTTAGAGTTCCCAATTCATCTATCATATAGGAGAGAACAGAGTGAAACCTAAAAATATAAACTGCTACTGTGAACGAACGCTTCACCCTAGAAGAACAAAATTTGGTGAGCCAAGTGGGATTTGTGTACTGATCATTACCAGCAAGTATCATCAAGTTTGGGTGAAAAAATATTTGCTGGTATTTCGGAAGCTCGCAAATTCTTGGAAGCTTGGCAACCACTTTCAATGAAAGTGCTTTTCCACAGTCTGTGACTAGGGCTACTTTAAGAGGAATCAAGTCTGAATCAAAGCTGAGAATTAATTATTTTGTCAAGTTTCAAAGAGCTATTAAAAACGATGTTGGACTTAGAGTTCCAAATTCATTTATCTATATAGGAGAGAACAGAGTGAAACCTAAAAATAAAAACGGCTACTGTGAACGAACGCTTCAACCTAGATGAACAAAATTTGGTGAGCCAAGTGGGATTTGTGTACTGATCAATACTACCAAGTATCATGAAGATTGGGTGAAAAAATATTTGCTGGTGTTTCAGACACTCATAATTTCATGGAAGCTTGCCTAACCCTTTCAATGAAAGTGCTTTTCCACAGTCTCTGATTAACGCCAATTGAAGAGGAAACAAACCATAGAGACACAACTGAGAACTACTTTATTTTGTCAAGTTTCAACGAGCAACTAGAAACCATGTTGGATTTAGAGTTCCAATTTCATCTATCTGTATAGGAGAGAATAGAGTGAAACCAAAAATAAAAACTGCTACTGCAAATAACGCTTCAACCTAGAAGAAGAAAATTTGCTGAGCCAAGTTTTATTTGTTTACTGATCATTACCTCCAAGTATCATCAAGATGGGGTGAAAGAATATTTGCTGGTATTTAGGAAACTCGTAATTACATGGAAGATTGGCAACCCCTTTCAATGAAAGTGCTTTTCGCCAGTCTCTGATTAGGGCTACTTGAAGAGTAAACAAACCATAGAGACAAAACTGAGAACTACTTTATTTTGTCAAGTTTCAAAGAGCTACTAGAAACCATGTTGGATTTAGAGTTCCAAATTCGTCTATCTATATAGGAGAGAACAGTGTGAATCCTAAAAATAAAAACTGCTACTGTAAACGAACGCCTCAACCTAGAAGAACAAAATATGGTGAGCCAAGTGGGATTGGTATACTGATCATTACCTCCATGTGATCAAGATTGGTTGAAAAAATATTTGCTGGTATTTCGGAGACTCGTAGATTCTAGGACGTTTCCAACCCCTTTCAATGAAAGTTCTTTTCGCCAGTCTCTGATTAGGGCTACTTGAAGAGGAAACAAACCATAGAGACAAAACTAAGTGCTACTAATTTTGTCAAGTTTCAAAGAGCTACTACAAACCATGTTGGATTTAGAGTTCTAAATTTGTCTATCGATATAAGAGAGAACAGAGTGAAACCTAAAAATAAAAACTGCTACTGTAAAGAAACGCTTCAACCTCGAAGAACAAAATTTGGTGAGCCTAGTGGGATTTGTGTACTGATCACTACCATCAAGTATCATCAAGATTGGGTTAAAAAATATTTTCTGGTATTTTGGAAACTCGTAATTACTTGGAAGCTTGGCAACCCCTTTCAATGATAGTGCTTTTCCACAAGCTCTGCATAGGTCTACATGAAGAGGAAACAAACCATAGAGACAAAACTGAGAACTACGTTTTTTTGTCAAGTATCAAAGAGCTGCTACAATCCATGTTGGATTTAGAGTTTCAAATTCATCTATCTGTATAGGAGAGAACAGAGTGTAACCTAAAATAAAACTGCTACTGTAAATAACCTTCAACATAGAAGAACAAAATTTGGTGAGCCAAGTGTGATTTGTGTACTGATGATTACCACCAACTATCATCAATATTGGGTGAAAAAATATTTGCGGGTATTTCGGAAACTCGTAATTTCCTGGAAGCTTCGCAACCCCTTTAAATTAAAGTGCTTTTCCACAGGCTCTGCATAGGTCTACATGAAGAGGAAACAAGCCATAGAGACAAAACTGAGAACTACTTTATTTTGTCATGTTTCAAAGAGCTACTACAAACCATGTTGGATTTAGAGTTTCAAATTCATCTATCTGTATAGGAGAGAACACGGAGAAACCTAAAAATAAAAACTGCTACTGTAAATAACCTTCCATCTAGAAGAAAAAAATTTGGTGAGCCAAGTGGGATTTGTGTAGTGATGATTACCACCATTATCATCAAGATTGGGTGAAAAAATATTTGCTAGTATTTCAGAAACTCGTAGATTCTTGGACGCTTGCCAACCCCTTTCAATGAAAGGGCTTTTCGCCAGTCTCTGATTAGGGCTACTTGAAGAGTAAACAAATCATAGAGACAAAACTGAGAACTACTATATTTTTCAAGTTTCAAAGAGCTACTACAAACCATGTTGGATTTAGAGTTCCAAGTTCATCTATCTGTATAAGAAAGAACAGAATGAAACGTAAAAATAAAAACTGCTACTGTGAACGAATGCTTCAACCTAGAAGAACAAAATTTGGTGACCCAAGTGGGATTTGTGTACTGATCATCACCTGAATGTATCATCAGATTGGGTGAAAAAATATTTGCTGGTATTTCGGAAACTTGTAATTTCTTGGAAGATTGCAACCCATTTTAATGAAACTGCTTTTCCACCGACTCTGCATAGGGCTACTTGAAGAGGAAACAAACCATATAGACAAAACTGAGAACTACTTAACTTTGTCAAGATTCAAAAAGCTACTACTAACCATGTTGGTTTTAGAGTTCCAAATATATCTATCTGTATAGGAGAGAACAGATTGAAACCTAAAAATAAAAACTGCTAATGTAAATAACGCTTCAACCTAGAAGAACATAATTTTTTGAGCCAAGTGGGATTTGGGTACTGATCATTAGCACCAAGTATCATCAAGATTCCGTGAAATGATTTTTGCTGGTATTTCGGAAACTCGAAAATTCTTGGAAGCTTGGCAACCCCTTTAAATGAAACTGCTTTTCCACAGTCTGTGCCTACGGGTACTTGAAGAGGAAACAAACTTTAGAGAATAAACTGAGAACAACTTTATTTTGTCAAGTTTCAAAGAGCTCCTACAAACCATGTTGGATTTAGTGTTCCCAATTCATCTATGTATATAGGAGAGAACACAGTGAAACCTAAAAATAAAAACTGCTACTGTAAACGAACGCTTGCACCTAGAAGAACAAATCTTGGTGAGCCAAGTGGGATTTGTGTACTGATAACTACCACCAAGTATCATCAAGAGTGGGTAAAAAAATATTTCCTGGTATTTCGGAAACTCGTAATTTCTTGGATGCTTGCAAACCCCTTTCAATGAAAGTGCTTTATGCCATTCTCTGATTAGGGCTACTTGAAGGGTACACAATCCATAGAGACAAACTGAGAACTACTTTATTTTCTCATGTTTCAAAGAGCTACTACAAACCATGTTGGATTTAGAATTCCACATTCATCTATTTATATAGGAAAGAACAGAGTGAATCTTAAAATTAAAAATTGCTACTGTAAACGAACGCTGCAACCTAGAAGAACAAAATTTGGTGAGACAAGTGGGATTTGTGTACTTATCATTACCATCAAGTATCATCAAGATTGGGTGAAAAAATATTTGCAGATATTTCAGAAACTCATAGATTCTGGGACGCTTACAACTCCTTTCAATGAAAGTGCTTTTCCACAGTCTCTCCTTAGGACAACTACTAGAGGAAACAAACCATGGAGACAAAACTGAGAACTACTTTATTTTATCAAGTTTCAAGGAGCTACTACAAACCATGTTGGATTTAGAGTTCCAAATTCATCTATCTATATAGAAGACAACAGAGTGAAACCTAAAAATAAAAACCGTTACTGTAAATGAACGCTTCAACCTAGAAGAACAAATTTGGTGAGCCAAGTGGGATTTGTGTACTGATCATTACCATCAAGTTGCATCAAGGTCAGTGAAAAAATATTTGCTGGTATTTCGGAAACTCGCAATTTCTTGGAAGCTTGTCAACCCCTTTCAATTAAAGTGCTTTTCCACAGTCTCTGCATAGGGCTACTTGAAGAGGAAGCAAACCATGGAGACAAAACTGAGAACTACATTATTTTGTCAAGTTTCAAAGAGCTACTACAAACCATGTTGGATTTAGAGTTCCAAATTCATCTATCTATATAGGAGAGAACAGAGTGAAACCTCAAAATAAAAACTGCTACTGTAAACGAACGCTTCAACTTAGAAAAACAAAATTTGGTGAGCCAAGGGGATTTGTATACTGATCATTACCAACAAGTATGATCAAGATTGGGTGAAAAAATATTTGCTGGTATTTTGAAAACCCGTAGATTCTAGGACGATTCCAACCCCTTTCAATGAAAGTGCTTTTCGCCAGTCTCTGATTAGGGCTAATTGAAGAGTAAACAAACCATAGAGACAAAACTGAGAACTACTTTATTTTGTCAAGATTCAAAGAGCTACTACAAACCATATTGGATTTAGAGTTCCAAATTCATCCATCTATATAAAAGAGAAGAGAGTGAAACCTAAAAATAAAAACTGCTACTGTAAATGAACGCTTCAACCTAAAAGAACAATATTTGGTGATCCAATTGGTATTTGTGTATTGATCTTTACCAACAAGTGTCATCAAGATAGGGCACAAAATTATTTTCTGGTATTGCGGAAACTCTTAGATTCTTGGACGCTTGCCAACCCCTTTCAATGAAAGTGCTTTTCGCCAGTCTCTGATTAGGGCTACTTGAAGGGTATACAAACCATAGAGACAAAACTGAGAACTGCTTTATTTTCTCAAGATTCAAAGAGCTACTACAAACCATGTTGGATTTAGAATTCCTAATTCATCTATTTATATAGGAAAGAACAGAGTGAAACCTAAAAATAAAAACTGCTACTGTAAACGAACGCTTCAACCTAGAAGAACAAAATTTGGTGAGCCAAGTGGGATTTGTGTACTTATCATTACCATCAAGTATCATCAAGATTGGGTGAAAAAATATTGGCTGGTATTTCAGAAACTCGTAGATTCTGGGACGCTTACAACCCCTTTCAATGAAAGTACGTTTCCACACTCTCTGCTTAGGGCGACTCAAGAGGAAACAAACCATGGAGACAAAACTGCGAACTACTTTATTTTGTCAAGTTTCAAAGAGGTACTACAAACCATGTTGAATTTAGAGTTCCAAATTCATCTATCTATATAGAAGACAACAGAGTGAAACCTAAAAATAAAAACTGCTACTGTAAACGAACGCTTCAAAATAGAGAAGAAACTTTGGTGAGCCAAGTGGAATTTGTGTACTGATCATTACCACCAAGTACCATAAAGATTGGGTGAAAAAATATTTGCTGGTATTTCGGAAACTCATAATTTCTTGGAAGCTTGGCAACCCCTTTCAATGAAATTGCCTTTCGATATTCTCTGCTTATGGCTCCTTGAAGAGGAAACAAACCATAGAGACAAAAATGAGAACTACTTTATTTTGTCAAGTTTCAAAGAGCTAGTACAATCCATGTTGGATTTAGAGTTACAAATTCATCTGTCTATATAGAAGACAACAGAGTGAAACCTAAAAATAAAAACTGCTATTGTAAATGAGCGCTTGAACCTAGAAGAACAAAATTTGGTGAGCCAAGTGGGATTTGTGTACTGATCATCACCATAAAGTATCGTCAAGATTGGGTGAAAAATATTTCCTGGTATTTCGGAAAATCATAATTTTTTGGAACTTGGCAACCCATTTCAATGAAAGTGCTTTTCCACAGTCTCTGCTTAAAGCTACTTGAAGAGGAGACAAACCATAGAAATAAAACTGAGAACTACTTTATTTTGTCAATTTTCAAAGAGCTACTACAAACCATGTTGGATTTAGAGACCCAAATTTATTTATCTATATAGTAGAGAACAGAGTGAAACCTAAAAATAAAAACTGCTACTGTGAATGAATGCTTCAACCTAGAAGAACAAAACTTGGTGAGCCAAGTTAGATTTGTGTACTGATCATTCCTACCAAGTGTCATCAAGATTGGCGAAGAAATATTTTCTGGTATTTCGGAAACTCGTAGATTCTTGGATGCTTGCGAACCCCTTTCAATGAAAGTGCTTTCGCCACTCTCTGATTAGGGCTACTTGAAGAGGAAACAAACCATAGAGAAAAAACTGAGAACTACTTTATTTTGTCAAGTTTCAAAGAGGTACTACAAACCATGTTGGATTTAGAGTTCCAAATTCATCTAGCTATATAGGAGACAACAGAGTGAAACCTAAAAATATAAACTGCTACTGTAAATGAACGCCTCAACCCAGAAGAAAAAAATTTGGTGAGCCAAGTGGGATTTGTGTACTGATCATTACCACACAGTAACATCAAGATTGGGTGAAAAAAAAATTGCTGGTATTTTGTAAACTCGTAATTGCTTGGAAGCTTGGCAACCCCTTTCAATGAAAGTGCTTTTCGCCAGTCTCTGATTAGGGCTACTTGAAGAGGAAACAAAATATAGAGACAAAACTGAGAACTACTTTATTTTGTCAAGTTTCAAAGAGCTACTACAAACCATGTAGGATTTAGAGTTCCAACTTCATCTATCTATATTTGAGAGAAGAGAGTGAAACCTAAAAATAAAAATTGCTACTCTAAACGAACGACTCAAACTAGAAGAACAAAATTTGCGGAGCCAAGTGGGATTTGTGTACTGTACATTACCGTCAAGTATCATCAAGATTGCGTGAAAAAATATTTGCTGGTGTTTCGGAAACTCGTAATTTTTTGGAAGCCCTGCAACCCCTTTCACTGAACGTGCTTTTCCACAGTCTCTGCTAAGGGCTACTTGAAGAGAAAACAAACCATAGAGACAAAACTGATAACTACATTATTTTGTCAGGTTTCAAAGAGCTACTGCAAACCATGTTAGATTTAGAGTTCCAAACTCATCTATCTATATAGGAGAGAACACAGTGAAACCTAAAAATAAAAACTGCTACTGTAAACGAACACGTCAACCTAGAAGAACAAAATTTGGAGAGCCACGTGGGATTTGTGTACTGATCATTACCACCAAGTACCATAAAGATTGGGTGAAAAAATATTTGCTGATATTTCGGAAACTCTTAATTGCTTGGAAGCTTGGCAACCCCTTTCAATGAAAGTGCTATTCCACATTCTCTGCTTAGGGCTACTTGACGAGGAAAAAAACCATAGACAAAACTGAGAACTACTATATTTTGTCAAGTTTCAAAGAGCTACTACAAACCATGTAGAATTTAGAGTTCCAAATTCATCTATCAGTATCGGAGAGAACAGAGTGAAACCTGAAAATAAAGACTGCTACTGTAAACAAACGCTTCAACCTAGAAGAACAAAATTTGGTGAGCAAAGTGGGATTTTTGTAGTGATCATTACCACCCATATCATCAAGATTGGGTGAAAAAATATTTGCTGGTATTTCGGAAACTCGTAATTTCTTAAAAGCTTTGCAACCCCTTTCAATGAAAGTGCTATTCGCCATTCTCCGCTTATGGCTACATGAAGAGAAAACAAACCATAAAGACAAAACTGAGAACTACTTTATTTTGTCATGTTTCATAGAGCTACTGCAATCCATGTTGGATTTAGAGTTCCAAATTCATCTAACTATATAGGATACAACAGAGTGAAACCTAAAAATAAAAACTGCTACTGTAAACGAGCGCTTCAACCTAGAAGAACAAAATTTGGTGAGTCAAGTGGGATTTGTGTACTGATCATCACAATCAAGTATCATCAAGTTTGGGTAAAAATATTTGCCTGCATTTTGGGAACTCCTAATTTCTTGGAAGATTGGCAACCCATTTCAATAAAAGTGCTATTCTCCATTCTCTGCTTAGGGCTACATGAAGAGGAAACAAACCATAGAGACGAAACTGAGAACTACATTATTTTGTCAAGTTTCAAAGAGCTACTACAAACCATGATGGATTTAGAGATCCAAATTCATTTATCTATATAGGAGAGAACACAGTGAAACCTAAAAATATAAACTGCTACTGTGAATGAATGCTTCAACCTAGAAGAACAAAACTTGGTGAGCCAAGTGGGATTTGTGTACTGATCATTCCCACCAAGTATCATCAAGATGGGTTGAAAAAATATTTGCTGGTATTTCGGAAACTCGTAATTGTTTGGAAGCATGGCAATCCCTTTCAATTTAAGTGCTTTTCGCCAATTACTACTTAGGGCTAAAAGAAGAGGAAACAAACCATAGAGAAAAAACTGAGAACTACTTTATTTTGTCAAGTTTCAAAGAGCTACTACAATCCATGATGGATTTAGAGAACCAATTCATTTATCTATATAGGAGAGAAAAGAGTGAAACCTAAAATAAAACCTGATACTGTGAACGAATGCTTCCACCTAGAAGAACAAAACTTGGAGAGCCAAATGGGATTTGTGTACTGATCATTCCCACCAAGTATCATGAAGATTGCGTGAAAAAATATTTGCTGTTATTTCTGAAACTCGTAATTTCTTGGAAGCTGGGCAACCCCTTTCAATGAAAGTGCTTTTCCACATCTCTGCTTAGGGCTACTTGAAGAGGAAACAAACCATAGAGAAAAAACTGAGAACTACTTTATTTTGTCAAGTTTCAAAGAGCTACTACAAACCATGTTGGATTTAGATTTCCAAATTCATCTATCTATATAGGAGATAACAGAGTGAAAACTAAAAATAAAGACTGCTGATGTAAATGAGCGCTTCCACCTAGAAGAACAAAATTTGCTGAGCCAAGTGGGATTTGTGTACTGATCATCACCATCAAGTATTATCAAGATTGGGTGAAAAAATATTTGCTGGTATTTCGGAACCTCGTAATTTCATGGAAGAATGGCAACCCCTTTCAATGAAAGTGCTTTTCCACAGTCTCTGCTTAGGGCTACCTGAAGAGGAAACAAACCATATAGACAAAACTGAGAACTACTTTATTTTTTCAAGTTTCAAAGAGCTACTACAAACCTTGTTCGATTTAGAATTCCAAATTCATCTATCGGTGTAGGAGAGAACAGAGTGAAACCTAAAAATAAAAACTGCTACTGTAAATGAACGCTTCAACCTAGAAGAACAAAATTTCGTCATCCAAGTGGGATTTTTGTACTGATCATTACCACGAAGTATCATCAAATTGGGTGAAAAAATATTTGCTGGTATTTCGTTAACTCGTAATTTCTTGGAAGCTTGGCAACCCCTTTCAATGAAACTGCTTTTCCACAGTCTCTGCTTAGGTCTACTTGAAGAGGAAAAACAACCATGGAGAGACAAAACTGAGAATTACTTTATTTTGTCAAGTTTCAAAGAGCTACTGCAAACCATGTTCGATTTAGAGTTCCAAATTCATCTCTCTGTGTAGGAGAGAACAGAGTGAAACCTAAAAATAAAAACTGCTACTGTAAACGAACGCTTCAACCTAGAAGCACACAATTTGGTGAGCCAAGTGGGATTTGTGTACTGATCATTACCACCAAGTGTCAGAAGATTGGGTAAAAAATGTTTGCTGGGGTTTTGGAAACTCCTAATTTCTTGCAAGCTTGGCAATCCCTTTCAATGAAAGTGCTTTTCTCCAGTCTCTGCTTAGGGCTACTTGAATAGGAAACAAACCATAGAGAAAAAACTGAGAACTACTTTATTTTGTCAAGTTTCAAAGAGCTACTACAAATCATGTTGGATTTAGAGATCCAAATTCATTTATTTATATATGAAAGAACAGAGTGAAAACAAAAAATAAAAACTGCTGACGTAAATGAGCGCTTCCACCTAGAAGAACAAAATTTGCTGAGCCAAGTGGGATTTGTGTACTGATCATCACCATCAAGTATTATAAAGATTGGGTGAAAAAATATTTGCTGGTATTACGGAACCTCGTAATTTCATGGACGATTGGCAACCCCTTTCAATGAAAGTGCTTTTCCACAGTCTCTGCTTAGGGCTACCTGAAGAGGAAACAAACCATATAGACAAAACTGAGAACTACTTTATTTTTTGAAGTTTCAAAGAGCTACTACAAACCATGTTACTTTTAGAGTTCCAAATTCATCTATCTGTATAGGAGAGAACAGAGTGAAACCTAAAAATAAAAACTGCTACTGTAAATGAACGCTTCAACCTAGAAGAACAAAATTTGGTGAGCCAAGTGGGATTTGTGTACTGATCATTACCACCTACTACCACAAAGATTGGGTGAAAAAATATTTGCTGGTATTTCGGATACACGTAATTTCTTGGAAGCTTGGCAACCCCTTTCAATGAAAGTGCTTTTCACTATTCTCAGCTTATGGCTACATGAAGAGGAAACAAACCATAGAGACAAAAATGAGAACTAGTTTATTTTGTCAAGTTTCAAAGAGCTACTACAATCCGTGTTGGATTTAGAGTTCCAAATTCATCTATCTGTATAAAAGACAACAGAGTGAAACCTAAAAATAAAAACTGCTACTGTAAACGAGCGCTTCAACCTAGAAGAACAAAAATTGGCGAGCAAAGTGGGATTTGTGTACTGATCATCACCATCAAGTATCATCAAGTTTGGGTGAAAAATATTTGCTGGTATTTCGGAAACTGGTAATTTCTTGGAAGATTGGCAACCGCTTCCAATGAAAGTGCTTTTCTACAGTCTCTGGTTAGGGCGACTTGAAGAGGAAACAAACCATAGAGACAAAACTGAGAATTATTTATTTTGTCAAGTTTCAAAGAGCTACTGCAAACCATGTTAGTTTTAGAGTTCCAAATTCATCTATCTGTATAGGACAGAACAGAGTGAAACCTAAAAATAAAAACTGCTACTGTAAACGAACACTTCAACATCGAAGAACAAATTTTGGTGAGCCAAGTGGGATTTGTGAACTCTCATTACCACCAAGTATCATCAAGATGGGGGAAAAAATATTTGCTGGTATTTCGGAAACTCGTAATTTCATGGAAGATTGGCAACCCCTTTCAATGAAAGTGCTTTTCCACAGTCTCTGCTTAGGGCTACTTGAAGAGGAAACAAACCATAGAGACAAAACTGAGAACTACTTTATTTTGTCAAGTTTCAAAGAGCTACTACAAACCTTGTTCGATTTAGAGTTCCAAATTCATCTATCTGTATTCTAGAGAACAGAGTGAAACCTAAAAATAAAACCTGCTACTGTAAACGAACGCTTCAACCTAGAAGAACAAAATTTGGTCATCCAAGTGGGATTTTTGTACTGATCATTACCACCAAGTATCATCAAATTGGGTGAAAAATATTTGCTGGTATTTCGGAATTTGTAATTTTTTGGAAGCTAGGCAACCCTTTTCAATGAAAGTGCTTTTCGCCATTCTCTCCTTAGGGCGACTTGAAGAGGAAAAAAAAACATAGAGACAAAAATGAGAACTACTTTATTTTGTCAGGTTTCAAAGAGCGACTACAACCCATGTTGGATTTAGAGTTCCAAATACATCTACATATAGGAGACAACAGACTGAAAACTAAAAATAAAAACTGCTACTGTAAATGAGCGCTTTAACCTAGAAGAAAAAAATTTGGTGAGCCAAGTGGAACTTGTGTACTGATCATCTCCATCAGGTATCATCAAGATTGGGTGAAAAATTTTGCTAGTATTATGGAAACTCGTAATTTCTTGGAAGATTGGCAACCCATTTCAATGAAAGTGCTTTTCCACAGTCTCTGCTTAGGGCTACTTGAAGAGGAAACAAACCATAGAGACAAAACTGAGAATTACTTTATTTTGTCAAGTTTCAAAGAGCTACTACAAACCATGTTGGATTTAGAGTTCCAAATTCATCTATCTGTATAGGAGAGAACAGAGTGTAACCTAAAAATAAAAACTGCTACTGTAAAGGAACATTTCAAACTAGAAGAACAAAATTGGTGAGCCAAGTGGGATTTGTGAACTGATCATTACCACCAAGTATCATCAAGATTGGGTGAAAAAATATTTGCTGGTATTTCAGAAACTCGTATATCTTGGAAGCTTGGCAACCCCTTTCAATGAACGTGCTTTTCGCCATTCTCTGCTTAGGTCTACTTGAAGAGGAAAAATAAACATAGAGACAAAAATGACAACAACTTTATTTTGTCAAGTTTCAAAGAGCTACTACAATCCATGTTGGATTTAGAGATCCAAATTCATTTATCTATATAGGAGAGAACAGAGTGAAATCTAAAAACAAAAAAAAAAAAACTGCTACTGTGAACGAATGCTTCAACCTAGAAGAACAAAAGTTGGTCAGCCAAGTGGGATTTGTGTACTGATCATTCCCACCAAGTATCATCAAAATTGGGTGAAAGAATACTTCCTGTTATTTCGGAAACTCGTAATTTCTTGGAAGCTTGGCAACCCCTTTCAATAAAAGTGCTTTTCCACAGTCTCTGCAAAAGGCTACTTGAAGAGGAAATAAACCATACAGACAAAACTGAGAACTACTTTATTTTGTAAAGTTTCAAAGAGCTACTACAAACCATGTTGGATTTACAGTTCCAAATTCATCTATCTCTATAAGAGACAACAGAGTGAAACCTAAAAATAAAAACTGCTACTGTAAACGAACGCTTCAACCTAGAAGAACAAAATTTGGTGAGCCAAGTGGGATTTGTGTACTGATCATTACCACCAAGTACCATAAAGATTTGGTGAAAAAATATTTTCTGGTATTTCGGAAACTCGTAATTTCTTGGAAGCTTGGCCACCCCTTTCAATGAAAGTGCTTTTCGCCATTCTCTGATTAGGGCTACTTGGAGTGGAAACAAACCACAGAGAGAAAACTGAGAATTACTTTATTTTTTCAAGTTTCAAAGCACTACTACAAACCATGTTGGATTTAGAGTTCCAACTTCATCTATCCATATAGGAGAGAATAGAGTGAAACCGAAAAATAAAAACTGCTACTGTAAACGAACGCATCAACCTAGAAGAACAAAATTTGGTGATCCAAGTGGGATTTTTGTAGTGATCATTACCACCAAGTATCATGAAGATTGGGTGGAAAAATATTTGCTGGTATATCGGAATCTCTTAATTTCTTGGAAGCTTGGCAACCCCTTTCAATGAAAGTGCTTTACGCCATTCTCTGCTTATGGCTACTTGAAGAGGAAACAAACCATAGAGAAAAAAATGAGAACTACTTTATTTTTTCAAGTTTCAAAGAGCTACTACAAACCATGTTGGATTTAGAGATCCAAATTCATTTATTTATATATGAGAGAACAGAGTGAAACCTAAAAATAAAAACTGCTACTGTGAATGAATGCTTCAACCAAGAACAACAAAACTTGGTGAGCCATGTGGGATTTGTGTACTGATCATTCCCACCAAGTATCATCAAGATTGGGTGAAAAAATATTTGCTGGTAATTCGGAAACTCGTAATTTCTTGGAAGTTTGGCAACCCCTTTCAATGAAAGTGCTTTTCCACAGTCTCTACTTAGGGCTACTGGAAGAGGAATCAAACCATAGAGACAAAACAGAGAATTACTTTATTTTATCAAGTTTCAAAGAGCTACTACAAACCATGTTGGTTTTAGAGTTCCAAATTCATCTATCTGTATAGGAGAGTACAGAGTGAAACCTAAAAATAAAAACCGCTACTGTAAATGAACGCTTCAACCTAGAAGAACAAAATCTGGTGAGCCAAGTGGGATTTGTGTACTGATCATTACCACCTACTACCACAAAGTTTGGGTGAAAAAATATTTACTGGTATTTCGGAAACTCGTAATTTCTTGGAAGCTTGGCAACCCCTTTCAATGAAAGTGCTTTTTGCCATTCTCAGCTTATGGCTACTTGAAGAGGAAACAAAACATAGAGACAAAAATGAGAACTACTTTATTTTGTCAAGTTTCAAAGAGTTACTACAATCCGTGTTGTATTTAGAGTTCCAAATTCATCTATCTATATAAAAGAGAGAAGAGTGAAACCTAAAAATAAAAACTGCTACTGTAAACAAATGCTTCAACCTAAAAGAACAAAATTTGGTGAGCCAAGTGTTAATTGTGCACTGATCATTACCACCAAGTATCATCAATGTCGGCGAAAAAATATTTTCTGATATTTCGGAAACTCGTAGATTCTTGGACGCTTGCCAACCACTTTCAATGAAAGTGCTTTTCCACAGTCTCTGATTAGGGCTACTTGAATAGGAAACAAAACATACATACAAAACTGAGGACTACTTTATTTTGTAAAGTTTCAAAGAGCTACTACAAACCATGTAGAATTTAGAGTTCCAAATACATCTATCTATATAGGAGAGAACAGAGTGAAACCTAAAAATTAAAACTGCTACTGTAAACGAGCGCTTCAACCTAGAAGAACAATAATGGTGAGCCAAGTGGGATTTGTGTACTGATCATCACCATCAAGTGTCATCAAGATTGGGTGAAAAATATTTGCTGGTATTTTGGAATCTCGTAATTTCTTGGAATCTTGGCAACCCATTTCATGAAAGTGCTTTTCCACAGTCTCTGCTTAGGGCTACTTGAGGAGGAAAAAACCATAGAAACAAAACTGTGAACCTCTTTATTTTATCAAGTTTCAAAGAGCTACTACAATCCATGTTGTATTTAGAGTTACAAATTCCTCTGTCGATGTAGAAGACAACAGAGTGAAACCTAAAAATAAAAACTGCTACTGTAAACGATCGCTTCAAAATAGAAGAACAAAATTTGGTGAGCCAAGTGGGATTTGTGTACTGATCATCACCATCAGGTATCATCAAGATTGGGTGAAAAATATTTGCTGGTATTTCGGAAACTCGTAATTTCTTGGAAGATTGGCAACCCATTTGAATGAAAGTGCTTTTCCACAGTCTCTGCTTAGGGCTACTTGAAGAGGAAACAAACCATAGAGACAAAACTGAGAACTACTTTATTTTGTCAATTTTCAAAGAGCTACTGCAAACCATGTTGGATTTAGAGTTCCAAATTCATCTATCTATATAGGAGAGAACACAGTGAAACCTAAAAATAAAAACTGCTACTGTAAACGAACGCATCAACCTAGAAGAACAAAATTTGGTGAGCCAAGTGGGATTTGTGTACTGATCATTACCACCAACTACCATAAAGATTGGGTGAAAAAATATTTGATGGTATTTCGGAAAATCATAATTTTTTGGAACTTGGCAACCCATCTCAATGAAAGTGCTTTTCCACAGTCTCTGCTTAAAGCTACTTGAAGAGGAGACAAACCATAGATTCAAAACTGAGAACTACTTAATTTTGTCAATTTTCAAAGAGCTACTTCAAACCATGTTGGATTTAGAGATCCAAATTCATTTATCTATATAGGAGAGAACAGAGTGTAACCTAAAAATAAAACTGCTACTGTAAACGAACGCTTCAAACTACAAGAACAAAATTTGGTGAGACAAGTGGGATTTTTGTACTGATCTTTACCAACAAGTATCATCAAGGTTGGGTGAAAAAATATTTGCTGGTATTTCGTAAAATTATAATTGCTTGGAAGCTTGGCAACCCCTTTCAATGAAAGTGCTTTTCCACATTCTCCGTTTAGGGCTACTTGACGAGGAAACAAACCATAGGGACAAAACTGAGAACTATTTTATTTTGTCAAGTTTTAAAGAGCTACTACAAACCATGTTGGATTTAGATTTCCAAATTAATCTATCTATATAGGAGAGAACAGAGTAAAACCTAATAATTAAAACTGCTACTGTGAACGATGCTTCCTCCTAGAACAAAACTTGGTGAGCCTTGTGGGATTTGTGTACTGATCATTCCCACCAAGTATCATCAAAATTGGGTGAAAAAATGTTTACTGTTATTTCGGAAACTCATAAGTTCTTGGAAGCTTGGCAACCCCTTTCAATGAAAGTGCTATTCCAAGGTCTCTGCTTTGGGATACATGAAGAGGAAACAAACCATTGAGACAAAACTGAGAACTACTTTATTTTGTAAAGTTGCAAAGAGCTACTAGAAACCATGTTGGATTTAGAATTCCAAAATCATCTATCTATGTAGGAGAGAACAGAGTGAAACCTAAAAATAAAACTGCTACTGTAAACGAAATCTTCAACCTAGAAGATCAAAATTTGGTCATCCAAGTGGGATTTTTGTACTGATCATTACCACCAAGTATCATCAAGATTGGGTGAAAAAATATTTGGTGGTATTTCGGAAACTCGTAAGTTCTTGAAAGCTTGGCAACCCCTTTCAATGAAAGTGCTTTTCCACAGTCTCTGTTTAGGGCTACTTGAAGAGGAAACAAACCATAGAGACAAAACTGAGAATTACCTTATTTTGTCAAGTTTCAAAGAGGTACTACACACCATGTTGAATTTAGGGTTCCAAATTCATCTATCTATATAGAAGACAACAGAGTGAAACCTAAAAATAAAAACTGCTACTGTAAACGAACACTTCAAAATAGAGAAGAAACTTTGGTGAGCCAAGTGGGATTTGTGTACTTATCATTACCACCAAGTACCATAAAGATTGGGTGAAAAAATATTTGCTGGTATTTGGGAAACTCATAATTTCTTGGAAGCTTGGCAACCCCTTTCAATGAAAGTGCCTTTCGATATTCTCTGCTTATGGCTACTTGAAGAGGAAACAAACCATAGAGACAAAAATGAGAACTACTTTATTTTGTCAAGTTTCAAAGTGCTAGTACAATCCATGTTGGATTTAGAGTTACAAATTCATCTGTCTATATAGAAGACAACAGAGTGAAACCTAAAAATAAAAACTGATATTGTAAATGAGCGCTTCAACCTAGAAGAACGAAATTTGGTGAGCCAAGTGAGATTTGTGTACTGATCATCACCATAAAGTATCGTCAAGATTGGGTGAAAAATATTTCCTGGTATTTCGGAAAATCATAATTTTTTGGAACTTGGCAACCCATTTCAATGAAAGTGCTTTTCCACAGTCTCTGCTTAAAGCTACTTGAAGGGGAGACAAACCATAGAGACAAAACTGAGAACTACTTTATTTTGTCAATTTTCAAAGAGCTACTACAAACCATGTTGGATTTAGAGATCCAAATTTATTTATCTATATAGTAGACAACAGAGTGAAACCTAAAAATACAAACTGCTACTGTGAATGAATGCTTCAACCTAGAAGAACAAAACTTGGTGAGCCAAGTTAGATTTGTGTACTGATCATTCCCACCAAGTGTCATCAAGATTGGCGAATAAATATTTCCTGTATTTCAGAAACTCGTAGATTCTTGGATGCTTGCAAACCCCTTTCAATGAAAGTGTTTTCGCCAGTCTCTGATTAGGGCTACTTGAAGAGGAAACAAACCATCGAGACAAAACTGAGAACTACTTTATTTTGTCAAGTTTCAAAGAGCTACTACAAACCATGTTGCATTTAGAGTTCCAAATTCATCTATCTATGTAGGAGAGAAGAGAGTGAAACCTAAAAATAAAAACTGCTACTGTAAACGAACGCTTCAACCTACGAGAACAAAACTTGGTGAGCCAAGTGAGACTTTTGTACTGATCATTACCACCAAGTATCTTCAAGATTGGGCGAAAAAATATTTGCTGGTATTTCGGAAACTCGTAGATTCTTGGACGATTGCCAACCCCTTTCAATGTATGTGCTTTTCACCAGTCTCTGAAAATGGCTACTTGAAGAGGAAACAAACCATAGGGACAAAACTGAGAACTACTTTATTTTGTCAAGTTTCAAAGATCTACTACAAATCATGTTGGATTTACAATACCAAATTTACCTATTTATATAGGAGAGAACACAGTGAAACCTAAAATTAAAAACTCTATTGTATACGAACGCTTCAACCTAGAAGAACAAAATTTGGTGAGCCAAGTGGGATTTGTATACTGATCATTACCACCAAGTATCATCAAGATTGGGCGAAAAAATATTTGCTGGTATTTTGGAAACTCGTAGATTCTTGGACGCTTGCCAACCCCTTTCAATGATCGTGCGTTTCGCCAGTCTCTGAGTAGGGCTACTTGAAGAATAAACAAACCATAGAGACAAAACTGAGAACTACTTTATTTTGTCAAGTTTCAAAGAGCTACTACAAACCATGTTGGATTTACAGTTCCAAATTCATCTATCTATATAGGAGACAACAGAGTGAAACCTAAAAATAAAAACTGCTACTGTAAACGTATGCTTCAACGTATAAGAACAAAATTTGTTGAGCCAAGTGGGATTTGTGTACTGATTACTACCATCAAGTATCATCAAGATTGGTTGAAAAAATTTTCTCTGGTATTTCGGAAACTCGTAATTTTTTGGAAGCTTGGAAACCCCTTTCTATTAAAATGCTTTTCCATAGTCTCTGCATAGGGCTACTTGAAGAGGAAATAACCGTACAGACAAAACTGAGAACTACTTTATTTTGTCAAGTTTCAAAGAGCTACTACAAACCATGTTGGATTTAGAGTTCCAAATTCATCTATCTGTATAGGAGAGAACAGAGTGAAACTGAAAAATAAAAACTTCTACTGTAAAGGAACGCTTCAACCTGGAATAACAAAATTTGGTGAACCACCTGGGATTTGTGTACTGATGATAACCACCAAGTATCATCAAGATTGGTTGAAAAAAAAATTTGCTGGTATTTCGGAAACTCGTAGATTCTTGGAAGCTTGGCAAACCCTTTCAAAGAAAGTGCTTTTCCACAGTCTGTGCATAGGACTACTTAAACAGGAAACAAACCTTAGAGACAAAACTGAGAACTACTTTATTTTGTCAAGTTTCAAATAGCTACTACAAACCATGTTGGATTTAGAGTTCCAAATTCATCTATCTGTATAGGAGAGAACAGAGTGAAACCTAAAAATAAAAACAGCTACTGTAAACGAACGCTTCTACCTAGAAGAACAAAATTTGGTGATCCAAGTGGATTATTTGTAGTGATCATTACCACCACTTATAATCAAGATTGGGTGAAAAAATATTTGCTGGTATTTCGGAAACACGTAATTTCTTGGAAGCTTGGTAACCCCTTTCAATGAAAGTGCTTTTCGCTATTCTCAGCTTATGGCTACTTGAAGAGGAAACAAACCATAGAGACAAAAATGAGAACGAGTTTATTTTGTCAAGTTTCAAAGAGCTACTACAATCCGTGAAGGATTTAGAGTTCCAAATTCATCTATCTGTATAGAAGACAACAGAGTGAAACCTAAAAATAAAAACTGCTACTGTAAACGAGCGCTTCAACCTAGAAGAACAAAAATTGGCGAGCCAAGTGGGATTTGTGTACTGATCATCACCATCAAGTATCATCAAGTTTGGTTGAAAATATTTGCTGGTATTTCGGAAACTCATAATTTCTTGGATGATTGGCAACCCATTTCAATGAAAGTGCTTTTCCACAGTCTCTGCTTAGTGCTAATTCAAGAGGAAACAAACCATAGAGACAAAAGTGAGAACTATTTTATTTTGTCAAGTTTCAAAAGCTACTACAAACCATGTTGGATTTAGAGATCCAAATTCATTTATCTATATAGTAGAGAACAGATTGAAACCTAAAAATAAAAACTGCTACTGTAAACGAACGCTTCAACCTAGAAAAACAAAATTTGGTGAGCCAAAGGGATTGGTATACTTATGATTACCAACAAGTATGATCAAGATTGGGTGAAAGAATATTTGCTGGTATTTCGGAAACCCGTAGATTCTTGGACGCTTGCCAACCCCTTTCAATGAAAGTGCTTTTCGCCAGTCTCTGATTAGGGATACTTGAAGAGTAAACAAACCCTAGAGACAAAACTGGGAACTACTTTATTTTGTCAAGTTTCAAAGAGCTACTACAAACCATGTTGGATTTAGAGTTCCAAATTCATCTATCTATATAAAAGAGAGAAGAGTAAAACCTAAAAATAAAAACTTCTACTGTAAACAAATGCTTCAACCTAAAAGAACAAAATTTGGTGAGCCAAGTGTTTTTTGTGTACTGATCATTACCACCAAGTATCATCAAGTTTGGTGAAAAAATATTTTCTGATATTTCGGAAACTCGTAGATTCTTGGACGCTTGCCAAACCCTTTCAATGAAAGTGCTTTTCGTCAGTCTCTGATTAGGGCTACTTGAAGTGGAAACAAACCATAGATACAAAACTGAGAACTACATTATTTTGTCAAGTTTCAAAGAGCTACTGCAAACCATTTTGGATTTAGAGTTCCAAATTCATCTATGTATATAAGAAAGACGAGAGTGAAACCTAAAAATAAAAACTGCTACTGTAAACGAAAGCTTCAACCTAGAAGAACAAAAATTGGTGAGCCAAGTGGGATTTTTGTATTGATCATTAACACCAAGAATCATCAAGATTGGGCAAAAAAATATTTGCTGGTATTTTGGCAACTCGTAGATTATTGGAAGCTTGGCAAACCCTTTCAAAGAAAGTGCTTTTCCACAGTCTGTGCCTAGGACTACTTAAAGAGGAAACAAACCTTAGAGACAAAATTGAGAACTACTTTATTTTGTCAATTTTCAAAGAGCTACTACAAACCATGTTGGAATTAGTGTTCACAATTCATCTATCTATATAGGAGAGAAGTGAGTGAAACCTAAAAATAAAAAGTGGTACTGTAAACGAACGCTTCAACCTACGAGAACAAAACTTGGTGAGCCAAGTGGGACTTTTGTACTGATCATTTCCACCAAGTATCTTCAAGATTGGGCGAAAAAATATTTGCTGGTATTTCGGAACTCGTAGATTCTTGGATGATTGCCAACACCTTTCAATGAATGTGCTTTTCACCAGTCTCTGAAAATGGCTACTTGAAGAGGAAACAAACCATAGAGACAAAACTGAGAACTACTTTATTTTGTCAAGTTTCAAAGATCTACTACAAATCATGTTGGATTTACAATACCAAATTTATCTATTTATATAGGAGAGAACACAGTGAATCCTAAAATTAAAAACTCTATTGTAAACGAACACTTCAACCTAGAAGAACAAAATTTGGTGAGCCAAGTGGGATTTGTATACTGATCATTACCACCAAGTAATGATCAAGATTGGTTGAAAAAAAATTTTTCTGGTATTTCGGAAACTCGTAGATTCTTGGACGCTTGCCAACCCCTTTCAATGAAAGTGCTTTTCGCCAGTCTCTGAGTAGGGCTACTTGAAGAGTAAACAAACCTTAGAGACAAAACTGAGAACTACTTTATTTTTCAAGTTTCAAAGAGCTATTACAAACCATGTGGGATTTAGAGTTCCAAATTAATCTATCTATATAGGAGAGAAGAGAGTGAAACCTAAAAATAAAAACTGCTACTGTAAACGAACGCTTCAACCTAGAAGAACAAAATTTGGTGAGCCAAGTGGGATTTTTGTACTGATCATTAACACCGAGAAATATTAATATTGGGTGAAAAAATATTTGCTGGTATTTTGAAAACTCGTAGATTCTTGGATGCTTGGCAAACCCTTTCAATGAAAGTGCTTTTTCACAGTCTGTGCCTAGGACTACTTAAACAGGAAACGAACTTTAGAGACAAAACTGAGAACTACTATATTTTGTCAATTTTCAAAGAGCTACTACAAACCATGTTGGAATTAGTGTTCACAATTCATCTATCTATATAGGAGAGAATAGAGTGAAACCTAAAAATAAAAACTGCTACTGTGAACGAATGCTTCAACGTAGAAGAACAAAAGTTGGTGAGCCATGTGGGATATATGTACTGATCATTACCACCAAGTATCATTTTGGGTGAAAAAATATTTGCTGGTATTTCGGAAACTCGTAATTTCTTGGAAGCTTGGCAACCCCTTTCAATGAAACTGCTTTTCCACTGTCCCTGCTTAGGGCTACTTGAAGAGGAAAAAAAAACTGAGAATTACTTTATTTTGTCAAGTTTCAAAGAGCTACTGCAAACCATGATCGATTTAGAGTTCCAAATTCATCTATCTGTATAGGAGAGAACAGAGTGAAACCTGAAAATAAAAACTGCTATTGTAAAAGAACGCTTCAAACTAGAAGAACAAAATTTGGTGAGCCAAGTGGGATTTGTGGACTGATCATTACCACCAAGTATCATCAAGATTGGGTGAAAAAATATTTGCTGGTATTTTGGAAACTCATAATTTCTTGGAAGCTTGGCCACCCCTTTCAATGAAAGTGCTTTTCGCCATTCTCTTATTAGGGCTACTTGGAGAGGAAACAAACCACAGAGACGAAACTGAGAATTACTTTATTTTGTCAAGTTTCAAAGAGCTACTACAAACCATGTTGGATTTAGAGTTCCAAATTCATCTATCTATATAGGAGAGAAGAGAGTGAAACCTAAAAATAAAAATTGTTACTTAAAACGAATGATTCAAACTAGAAGAACAAAATTTGGGGAGACAAGTGGGATTTGTGTACTGTACATTACCATCAAGTATCATCAAGATTGCGTGAAAAAGTATTTGCTGGTGTTTCGGAAACTCGTAATTTTTTGGAAGCCCTGCAACCCCTTTCAATGAACATGCTTTTCCACAGTCTCTGCTAAGGGCTACTTGAAGAGGAAACAAACCATAGAGACAAAACTGAGAACTACATTATTTTGTCAAGTTTCAAAGAGCTACTACAAACCATGTTGGATTTAGAGTTCCAAATTCATCTATCTATATAGCAGAGAACACAGTGAAACCTAAAAATAAAAACTGCTACTGTAAACGAACGCTTCAACCTAGAAAAACAAAATTTGGTGAGCCATGTGGGCTTTGTGTACTGATCATTACCACCAATTATCATCAAGGTTGGGTGAAAAAATATTTGCTGATATTTCGGAAACTTGTAATTGCTTGGAAGCTTGGCAACCCCTTTCAATGAAAGTGCTTTTCCACATTCTCTGCTTAGGGCTTGTGACGAGGAAACAAACCATAGACAAAACTGAGAACTACTATATTTTGTCAAGTTTCAAAGAGCTACTACAAACCATGTTGGATTTAGAGTTCCAAATTCATCTATCAGTATAGGAGAGAACAGAGTGAAACCTGAAAATAAAGACTGCTACTGTAAATAACGCTACAACCTAGAAGAACAAAATTTGGTGAGCCAAGTGGGATTTGTGAACTGATCATTACCACCAAGTATCATCAAGATTGGGCGAAAAAATATTTGCTGGTATTTCGAAAATCGTAGATTCTAGGATGCTTGCCAACCTATTTCAATGAAAGTGTTCTTCACCAGTCTCTGATTTGGGCTACATGAAGAGGAAACAAACCATAGAGACAAAACTCAGAACTACTTTATTTTGTCAAGTTTCAAAGAGCTACTACAAACCATGTTGGATTTAGAGTACCAAATTCATCTATCTATATAGGAGAGAAGAGAGTGAAACCTAAAAACAAAAACTGCTACTGTAAACGAACTCTACAACCTAGGAAAACAAAATTTGGTGAGCCAAGTGGGATTTTTGTACTGATCATTACCACCAAGTATCTTCAAGATTGGGCGAAAAAATATTTGCTGGTATTTCGGAAACTCGTAGATTCTTGGACGATTGCCAACCCCTTTCAATGAAAGTGCTTTTCACCAGTCTCTGAAAATGGCTACTTGAAGAGAAAACATACAATAGAGACAAAACTGTGAACTACTTTATTTTGTCAAGTTTCAAAGAGCTACTACAAACCATGTTGGATTTATATTTCCAAATTCATCTATTTATATAGGAGAGAACACAGTGAAACCTAAAAATAAAAACTGCTACTGTAAACGAACGCTTCAACCTAGAAGAACAAAATTTGGTGAGCCAAGTGGGATTTGTGTACTGATCATTACCACCAAGTATCATCAAGATTGGGCGAAAAAATATTTGCTGGTATTTCGGAAACTCGTAGATTCTTGGACGATTGCCAACCCCTTTCAATGAAAGTGCTTTTCACGAGTCTCTGAAAATGGCTACTTGAAGAGAAAACATACAATAGAGACAAAACTGTGAACTACTTTATTTTGTCAAGTTTCAAAGAGCTACTACAAACCATGGTGGTTTTACATTTCCAAATTCATCTATTTATATAGGAGAGAACACAGTGAAACCTAAAAATAAAAACTGCTACTGTAAACGAACGCTTCAACCTAGAAGAACAAAATTTGGTGAGCCAAGTGGGATTTGTGTACTGATCATTACCACCAAGTATCATCAAGATTGGGAGAAAAAATATTTGCTGGTATTTCGGAAAAACGTAGATTCTGCGACGCTTGCCAACCCCTTTCAATTAAAGTGCTTTTCGCCAGTCTATGAATAGGGCTACTTGAAGAGGTAACAAAATATAGAGAGAAAACTGAGAACTACTTTATTTTGTCAGGTTTCAAAGAGCTACTACAAACCATGTGGGATTTAGAGTTCCAAATTCATCTATCTGTATAAGGGAAAACAGAGTGAATCCTAAAAATAAAAACTGCTACTGTAAATAACGCTTCAACATAGAAGAACAAAACTTGGTGAGCCAAGTGTGATTTGTGTTCTGATGACTATCACCAAGTATCATCAAGATTGGGTGAAAAAATATTACCTGGTATTTCAGAAACTCGTAGATTCTTGGACGCTTGGCAACCCCTTTCAATGAAAGTGCTCTTCCCCTGTCTCTGCTTAGGGCTACTTGAAGAGGAAACAAACCAGAGACATACTTTATTTTGTCAACTTTCAAAGAGCTACTACAAACCATGTTGGATTTAGAGTTCCAAATTCATCTATCTATTTAGGAGAGACCAGAGTGAAACCGAAAAATAAAAACTGCTACTGTAAACGAACGCTTCAACCTAGAAGAAAAAATTTGGTGAGCCAAGTGGGATTTGTTTACTGATGATTACCACCAAGTATCATCAAGATTGGGTGAAAAAATATTTGCTGGTATTTCGGAAACTCGTAGATTCTTGGACGCTTGCCAACCCCTTTCAATGAAAGTGCTTTTCGTCAGTCTCTGAGTAGGGCTACTTGAAGAGTAAACAAACCTTAGAGACAAAACTGAGAACTACTTTATTTTTCAAGTTTCAAAGAGCTACTACAAACCATGGTGGATTTAGAGTTCAAAATTCATCTATCTGTATAAGAGAGAACAGAGTGAAACCTAAAAATAAAAACTGCTACTGTAAATAACGCTTCAACCTAGAAGAACAAAATTTGGTGAGCCAAGTGGGATTTGTGTACTGATCATCACCTAAAAGTATCATCAAGATTGGGTGAACAATATTTGCTGGTATTTCGGCAACTCATCGATTTTTGGACGCTTGGCAACCCCTTTCAATGAAAGTGCTTTTCCCCTGTCTCTGCTTAGGACTACATGAAGAGGAAACAAACCAGAGACAAAATTAAGAACTACTTTATTTTGTCAAGTTTCAAAGAGCTACTAGAAACCATGTTGGATTCAGAGTTCCAAATTCGTCTATCTATATAGGAGAGAACAGAGTGAAAAATAAAAATAAAAACTGCTACTGTAAACGAACGCTTCAACATAGAAGAACAAAATTTGGGGAGCCAAGTGGGATTTGTGTACTGATCATTACCACCAAGTATCATCAAGATTGGGAGAAAAAATATTTGCTGGTATTTTGGAAACTGGTAATTTATTGGAAGCTTGGCAAACCCTTTAAATTAAAGTGCTTTTGCACAGTCTCTGCATAGGGCTACTTGAAGAGTAAACAAAGCACAGAGACAAAACTGAGAACTACTTTATTTTGTCATGTTTCAAAAAGCTTCTAAAATTATGTTGGATTTAGAGTTCCAAATTCATCTATCTATATAGGAGAGAACAGAGGGAAACGTAAAAATAAAAATTGCTACTGTAAACGAACGCTTCAACCTAGAAGCACAAATTTTGGTGAGCCAAGTGGAATTTGTGTACTGATCATTACCACCATTATCATCAACATTGGGACAAAAATATTTGCTGGTATTTCGGAAAATCGTAATTTCTTGGAAGCCTGGAAACCAATTTCAATGAAAGTGCTTTTCGCCAGTCTCTGCTTAGGGCTACTTGGAGAGGAAACACACCATAGAGACAAAACTGAGAACTACTTTATTTTGTCAAGTTTCAAAGAGCTACTACAAAACATTTTGGATTTAGAGTTCCAAATTCATCTATCTATTTAGGAGAGACCAGAGTGAAACCTAAAAATAAAAACTGCTACTGTAAACGAACGCTTCAACCTAGAAGAAAAAATTTGGTGAGCCTAGTTGCATTTGTTTACTGATGATTACCACCAAGTATCATCAAGATTGGGTGAAAAAATATTTGCTGGTATTTCGGAAACTCGTAGATTCTTGGACGCTTGCCAACCCCTTTCAATGAAAGTGCTTTACGCCAGTCTCTGAGTAGGGCTACTTGAAGAGTAAACAAACCTTAGAGACAAAACTGAGAACTACTTTATTTTTCCAGTTTCAAAGAGCTACTACAAACCATGGTGGATTTAGAGTTCAAAATTCATCTATCTGTATAAGAGAGAACAGAGTGAAACCTAAAAAAAAAAACTGCTACTGTAAATAACGTTTCAACGTAGAAGAACAAAATTTGGTGAGCCAAGTGGGATTTGTGTACTGATCATCACCTAAAAGTATCATCAAGATTGGGTGAACAATATTTGCTGGTATTTCGGCAACTCATCGATTTTTGGACGCTTGGCAACCCCTTTCAATGAAAGTGCTTTTCCCCTGTCTCTGCTTAGGGCTACATGAAGAGGAAACAAACCAGAGACAAAACTAAGAACTACTTTATTTTGTCAAGTTTCAAAGAGCTACTAGAAACCATGTGGGATTCAGAGTTCCAAATTTATCTATCTATATAGGAGAGAACACAGTGAAACCTAAAAATAAAAACTGCTACTGTAAACGAACGCTTCAACCTAGAAAAACAAAATTTGGTGAGCCACGTGGGCTTTGTGTACTGATCATTACCACCAAGTATCATCAAGGTTGGGTGAAAAAATATTTGCTGATATTTCGGAAACTCGTAATTGCTTGGAAGCTTGGCAACCCCTTTCAATGAAAGTGCTTTTCCACATTCTCTGCTTAGGGCTTGTGACGAGGAAACAAACCATAGACAAAACTGAGAACTACTATATTTTGTCAAGTTTCAAAGAGCTACTACAAACCATGTTGGATTTAGAGTTCCAAATTCATCTATATATATAGGAGAGAAGAGAGTGAAACCTAAAAATAAAAACTGCTACTGTAAACGAACTCTACAACCTAGGAAAACAAAATTTGGTGAGCCAAGTGGGATTTTTGTACTGATCATTACCACCATGTATCTTCAATATTGGGCGAAAAAATATTTGCTGGTATTTCGGAAACTCGTAGATTCTTGGACGCTTGCCAACCCCTTTCAATGAAAGTGCTTTACGCCAGTCTCTGAGTAGGGCTATTGAAGAGTAAACAAACCTTAGAGACAAAACTGAGAACTACTTTATTTTTCAAGTTTCAAAGAGCTACTACAAACCATGGTGGATTTAGAGTTCAAAATTCATCTATCTGTATAAGAGAGAACAGAGTGAAACCTAAAAATAAAAACTGCTACTGTAAATAACGCTTCAACCTAGAAGAACAAAATTTGGTGAGCCAAGTGGGATTTGTGTACTGATCATCACCTAAAAGTATCATCAAGATTGGGTGAACAATATTTGCTGGTATTTCGGCAACTCATCAATTTTTGGACGCTTGGCAACCCCTTTCAATGAAAGTGCTTTTCCCCTGTCTCTGCTTAGGGCTACATGAAGAGGAAACAAACCAGAGACAACACTAAGAACTACTTTATTTTGTCAAGTTTCAAAGAGCTACTAGAAACCATGTGGGATTCAGAATTCCAAATTCATCTATCTATATAGGAGAGAACACAGTGAAACCTAAAAATAAAAACTGCTACTGTAAACGAACGCTTCCACCTAGAAAAACAAAATTTGGTGAGCCAGGTGGGCTTTGTGTACTGATCATTACCACCAAGTATCATCAAGGTTGGGTGAAAAAATATATGCTGATATTTCGGAAACTCGTAATTGCTTGGAAGCTTGGCAACCCCTTTCAATGAAAGTGCTCTTCCCCTGTCTCTGCTTAGGGCTACTTGAAGAGGAAACAAACCAGAGACATACTTTATTTTGTCAAGTTTCAAAGAGCTACTACAAACCATGTTGGATTTAGAGTTCCAAATTCATCTATCTATTTAGGAGAGACCAGAGTGTAACCTAAAAATATAAACTGCTACTGTAAACGAACGCTTCAACCTAGAAGAAAAAATTTGGTGAGCCAAGTGGGATTTGTTTACTGATGATTACCACCAAGTATCATCAAGATTGGGTGAAAAAATATTTGCTGGTATTTCGGAAACTCGTAGATTCTTGGACGCTTGCCAACCCCTTTCAATGAAAGTGATTTTCGTCAGTCTCTGAGTAGGGCTACTTGAAGAGTAAACAAACCTTAGAGACAAAACTGAGAACTACTTTATTTTGTCAAGTTTCAAAGTGCTACTACAAACCATGTTGGATTTAGAGTTCGAAATTCATCTATTTATATAGGAGCGAAGAGAGTGAAACCTAAAAATAAAAACTGTTACTGAAAACGAAGGCTTTAAACTAGAAGAACATAATTTGGTGAGCCAAGTGGGATTTGTGTACTGATCATCACCTGAAAGTATTATCAAGATTGGGTGAAAAAATATTTGCTGGTATTTCGCAAACTCGTAATTTCTTGGAAGATTGGCCACCTTTTTCAAAGGAGTGCTTTTCCACAGTCTCTGCTTAGGGCTACTTGAATAGGAAACAAACCATAGACACAAAACTGAGAACTACTTTATTTTCTCAAGTTTCAAAGACCTACTACAAACCATGTTGGATTTGGTGTTCCAAATTCATCTATCTATATAGGAGAGAACAGAGGGAAACCTAAAAATTTAAACTGCTACTGGAAACAAACGCTTCAACCTAGAAGCACAAAATTTGGTGAGCCAAGTGGGATATGTGTACTGAATATTACCACCAAGTATCATCAAGATTGGGTGAAAAAATATTTGCTGGTATTTCGGAAACTCGTAATTTTTTGGAAGATTGGCAACCCCTTTATATGAAAGTGCTTTTCCACTATCTCTGCTTAGGGCAAATTGAAAAGGATAGAATCCATAGAGACAAAACTGAGAACTTCTTTATTTTGTCAAGATTCAAAGAGCTACTACAAACCTTGTTGGATGTGGAGTTCCAAATTAATCTATCTATATAGGAGAGAACAGAGCGAAATGTAAAAATAAAAACTGCTACTGTAAATGAACGTGTCAACCTAGAAGCACAAATTTTGGTGAGCCAAGTGGGATTTGCGTACTGATAATTACCACCAAGTATCACCAAGATTGGGACAACAATGTTTGCTGGTGTTTCGCAAACTCGTAGATTCTTGGACGCTTACCAACCCCTTTCAATGAAAGTGCTTTTCCACAGTCTCTGCTTAGGGCTACTTGAAGAGGAAACAAACCATAGAGACAAAACTGAGAACTACTTTACTTTGTCAAGTTTCAAAGAGCTACTACAAACCATGTTGGCTTTAGAGTTCCAAATTCATCTATCTATATAGGAGAGAACAGAGTGAAACCTAAAAATAAAAATTGCTACTGTAAATAATGCTTCAACCTAGAAGAGCAAAATTTGGTGAGCCAAGTGGGATTTGTGTTCTGATCATTACCATCATGAATCATCAAGATTGGGTGAAAAAATATTTACTGGTATTTCGGAAACTCGTAATTTCTTGGAAGATTGGCAAACCCTTTCTATGAAAGTGCTTTTCCACTATCTCTGCTTAGGGCTACATGAAGAGGATAGAATCCATGGAGACAAATCTGAGAACTACATTATTTTGTCAAGATTCAAAGAGCTACTACAAACCTTGTTGGATTTGGAGTTCCAAATTCTTCTATTTATATAGGAGAGAACAGAGGGAAACCTAAAAATAAAAACTGCTACTGTAAACCAACGCTTCAACATAGAAGCACAAAATTTGTTGAGCCAAGTGGGATTTGTGTACTGATTATTACCACCAAGTATCATCAAGATTGGGTGAAAAAATATTTGCTGGTATTTCTGAAACTCGTAATTTCTTGGAAGGTTTGCCATCCCTTACAATGAAAGTACTTTTCGCCAGTCTCTGCATAGGGCTACTTGAAGAGGAAACAAACCATAGAGACAAAACTGAGAACTACTTTATTTTGTCAAGTTTCAAAGAGCTACTACAAACCATGTTGGATTTAAAGTTCCAAATTCATCTATCTATATAGTAGAGAAGAGAGTGAAACCTAAAAGTAAAAACTGCAAATGTAACCGAACGCTTCAACCTAGAAGAACAAGTTTTGGTGAGCCAAGTGGAAATTGTGTACTGATCACTAACATCAAGTATCATCAAGATTGGGTGAAAAAATATTTTCTGGTATTACGGAAACTCGTAATTTCTTGGAAGTTTGGCAACCACTTTCAATGAAAGTGCTTTTCCACAGTCTCTGCATAGAGCTACTTGAAGAGGAAACAAAATATAGAGACAAAACTGAGAACTGCTTTATTTTGTCAAGTTTCAAAGAGCTACTACAAACCATGTTGGATTTAGAGTTCCAAATTCATCTATCTATATTGAAGAAAACAGACTGAAACCTAAAAATAAAAACTGCTATTGTAAACGAGCGCTTCAACCTAGAAGAACAAAATTTGGTGAGCCAAGTGGGATTTGTGTACTGATCTTTACCACCAAGTATCATCAAGATTGGGTGAAAAAATATTTGCTGGTACTTCGGACACTCCTAATTTCTTTTAAGCTTGGCAACCCCTTTCAATGAAAGTGCGTTTCTACTGTCTGTGCATAGGGCAAATTGAAGAGGAAGCAAACCATAGAGACAAAACTGAGAACTACTTTATTTTGTCAAGTTTCAAAGAGCTACTACAAACCCTGTTGGATTTAGAGTTCCAAATTCATCTATCTATATAGGAGAGAAAAGAGTGAAACCTGATAATAAAAACTGCTACTGTGAACGATGCTTCAACCTAGAAGAACAAAATTTGGTGAGCCAAGTGGGATTTGTGTACTGATCATTACCACCAAGTACCATAAAGATTGGGTGAAAAAATATTTGCTGGTATTTCGGAAACTCGTAAATTCTTGCAAGCTTGGCAAACCCTTTTAATGAATGTGCTTTTCGATATTCTCTGCTTATGGCTGCTTGAAGAGGAAACAAACCATAGAGACAAAAATGAGAACTACTTTATTTTGTCAAGTTTCAAAGAGCTACTACTTTCCATGTTGGATTTAGAGTTACAAATTCATCTATCTATATAGAAGACCACAAAGTGGAACCTAAAAATAAAAACTGCTACTGTAAATGAGCACTTCAACCTAGAAGAACAAAATTTGGTGAGCCAAGTGGGATTTCTGTACTGATCATCACCATTAGGTATCATCAAGATTGGGTGAAAAATATTTGCTGGTATTTCGGAAACTCTTAATTTCTTGGAAGCTTGGCAATTCCTTTCAATGAAAGTGCTTTTCCACAGTCTCTGCTTAGGGCTACTTGGGGAAACAAACCATAGTTACAAAACTGAGGACTACTTTATCTTGTAAAGTTTCAAAGAGCTTCTACAAACCATGTAGAATTTAGAGTACCAAATTCATCTATCTATATAGGAGAGAACAGAGTGAAATCTCAAAATAAAAACTGCTACTGTAAATGAGCGCTTCAACCTAGAAGAACAAAATTTGGTGATCCAAGTAGGATTTTTGTACTTATCATTACCACCAAGTATCATCAAGATTGGGTGAATAAATATTTGCTGGTATTTCGGAGACTCCTAATTTCTTGGAAATTTGGCAACCCCTTTCAATGAAAGTGCTTTTTCACAGTCTCTGAATAGGGCTACTTGAAGAGGCAACAAACCATAGAGATAAAACTGAGAACTACTTTATTTTGTCAAGTTTCAAAGAGCTACTACAAACCATGTTGGATTTCATGTTCCAAATTCATCTATCTATATAGGAGAGAAGAGAGTGAAACCTCAAAATAAAAACTGCTACTTTAAACGAACGCTTCAACCTAGAAGAACAAAATTTGGTGAGCCCAGTGGGATTTTTGTACTGATCATTACCACTAAGAATCATCAATATTGGGTGAAAAAATATTTGCTGGTATTTCGGAAACTCGTAATTGCTTGGAGCTTGGCTACCCCTTTCAATGAATGTGCTTTTCCCCATTCTCTGCTTAGGGCTACTTCAAGATGAAACAAACCAAAGAGACAAAACTGAGAACTCCTTTATTTAGTCAATTTTCAGAGAGCTACTACAAACCATGTTGGATTTAGAGTTCCAAAGTCATCTATGTATATTGGGGAGAACAATGTGAAACCTTAAAAAAACTGCTACTGTTAACAAACGCCTCAACCCAGAAGAACAAAATTTGGTGAGCCAAGTGGGATTTGTGTACTGATCATTACCACTCAGTATCATCAAGATTGGGCGAAAAAATATTTACTGGTATAACGGAAACTCGTAGATTTTTGGAATCTTGCCAACCCCTTTCAATGTAAGTGCTTTTCGGCAGTCTCTGATTAGGGCTACTTGAAGAGTAAACAAACGGTAGAGAAAAACTGTGAACCTCTTCATTTTGTGAAGTTTCAAAGAGCTACTACAAAGCATATTGGATTTAGAGTACAAAATTCATCTATCTATGTAGGAGAGAAGAGAGCGAAACCTAAAAATAAAAACTGCTACTGTAAACGAACGCTACTACCTAGAAGAACAAAATTTGGTGAGCCACGTGGAATTTGTGTAGTGATCATTACCACCAAGTATCATCAAGATTGGGTGAAAAAATATTTGCTGGAATTTGGGAAACTCGTAATTTCTTTCAAGCTATGCAACCCCTTTCAATGAAAGTGCTCTTCCGCAGTCTCTGGTTAGGGCTACTTGAAGAGGAAACAAACCATAGAGACAATACTGAGAACTTGTTTATTTTGTCAAGTTTCAAAGAGCTACTACAAACCATGTTGGATGTAGAGTTCCAAATTCACCTATCTGTATAGGAGAGAACAGAGTGATACCTAAAAACAAAAACTGCTACTGTAAATGAACGCTTCAACCTAGAAGATCAAAATTTGATGAGCCAAGTGGGAATTCTGTCCGATCATTACCACCAAGTATCATCAAGATTGGGTGAAAAAATATTTGCTGGTATTTCGGAAACTCGTAATTTCTTGGAAGCTTGGCAACCCCTTTCAATGAAAGTGCTTTTCGCCATTCTCTGCTTATGGCTACTTGAAGAGGAAACAAACCATAGAGACAAAACTGAGAACTACTTTATTTTGTCAAGTTTCAAAAAGCTATTACAAACCATGTTGGATTTACAGTTCCAAATACATCTATTTATATAGGAGAAAACAGAGTGAAACCTAAAAATAAAAACTGCTACTGTAAACGAACGCTTCAACCTGGAAGAACAAAATTTGGTGAGCGTAGTGGGATTTCTGTAGTGATCATTACCACCACCTATCATCAAGATTGGGTGAAAAAATATTTGCTGGTATTTCGGAAACTCGTAATTTCTTGGAAGCTTGGCAACCCCTTACAATGAAACTGCTTTTCGCCATTCTCTGCTTATGACTACTTGCAGAGGAAACAAACCATAGAGACAAAACTGAGAATTAATTTTTGTCAAGTTTCAAAGAGCTACTACAAACCATGTTGGATTTAGAGTTCCAAATTCATCTATCTGTTTAGGAGAGAACAGAGTGAAACCTAAAAATAAAAACTACTACTGTAAACGAACTCTTCAACATAGAAGAACAAAATTTGGTGAGCCAAGTGGGATTTGAGTACTTATCATTACCACCAAGTATTATAAAGATTGGGTGAAAAAATATTTGCTGGTATTTCGGAAACTTGTAATATCTTGGAAGCTTGGCAACCCCTTTCAATGAAAGTGCTTTTCGCCATTCTCGGCTTATGGCTACTTGAAGAGGAAACAAACCATAGAGACAAAATGAGAACTACTTTATTTTGTCAAGTTTCAAAGAGCTACTACAAACCATGTTGGATTTAGAGTTCCAAATTCATCTATCAATATAGAAGACAACAGAGTGAATCCTAAAAATAAAAACAGCTACTGTAATCGAGCGCTTCAACCTAGAAGAACAAAATTTGGTGACCAAAGTGGGATTTGTGTACTGATCATCACCATCAGGTATCATCAAGATTGGGTGAAAAATATTTGCTGGTAAATCGGAAACTCGTAATTTCTTGGAAGATTGGGATCACATTTCAATTAAAGTGCTTTTCCGCAGTCTCTGCTTAGGGCTAATTGAAGAGGAAACAAACCATAGAGACAAAACTGAGAACTACTTTATTTTGTAAAGTTTCAAAGAGCAACTACAAACCATGTTGGATTTAGAGTTCCAAATTCATCTATCTATATAAGAGAGAACAGAGTGAAACCTAAAAATAAAAACTGCTACTGTAAATGAACGCTTCAACCTAGAAGCACAAAATTTGGTGAGCCAAGTCGGATTTGTATACTGATCATTACCAACAAGTATGATCAAGATTGGGTGAAAAAATATTTTCTGGTATTTCAGAAACCCGTACATTCTTGGACACTTGCCAACCTCTTTCAATGAAAGTGCTTTTCGCCAGTCTCTGATTAGGGCTACGTGAAGAGTAAACAAACCATAGAGACAAAACTAACAATTATTTTATTTTGTCAAGTTTCAAAGAGCTACTACAAACCATGTTGTATTTAGAGTTCCATCTTAATCTATCTAAATAAAAGAGAATAGAGTGAAACCTAAAAATAAAAATTGCTACTGTAAACGAATGTTTCAACCTAATAAAACAAAATTTGGTGAGCCAAGTGTTATTTGTGTACTGATCATTACCACTAAGTATCATCAAGTTTGGCGAATAATATTTTCTGGTATTTCGGAAACTCTTAGATTCTTGGACGCTTGCCAACCCCTTTCAATTAGAGTGCTTTTCGCCGGTCTCTGCTTAGGGCTACTTGAAGAGGAAACAAACCATAGAGACAAAACTGAGAACTACTTTTTTGTCAAGTTTCAAAGAGGTACTACAAACCATGTTGGATTTAGAGTTCCAAATTCGTCTATCTATATAGGAGAAAACAGAGTGAACCCTAAAAATAAAAAGTGCTACTGTAAACGAACGCCTCAACGTAGAAGCACAAAATATGGTGAGCCAAGTGGGATTGGTATACTGATCATTACCAAGAAGTATCATCAAGATTGGGTGAAAAAATATTTGCTGGTATTTCGGAAACTCGTAGATTCTTGGACGCTTGCCAACCTTTTCCAATGTAAGTGATTTTCGGCAGACTCTGATTAGGGCTACTTGAAGAGTAATCAACCATAGTGACAAAACTGTGAACCTCTTTATTTTGTCAAGTTTCAAAGAGCTACTACAAACCATGTGGGATTTAGAGTTACAAATTCATCTATCTATATAGGAGAGAACAGAGTGAAACCTAAAAAAAAATACTGCTACTGTAAACGAACGCTACAACCTAGACGAACAAAATTTGGTGAGCCACGTGGGATTTGTGTAGTGAACATTACCACCAAGTATCATCAAGATTGGGTGAAAAAATATTTGCTGGTATTTCGGAAACTCGTAGAATCTTGGACGCTTGCCAACCCCTTTCAATGAAAGTGCTTTTCACCAGTCTCTGAAAATGGCTACTTGAAGAGGAAAGAAACCATAGAGACTAAACTGAGAACTACTTTGTTTTGTCAATTTGCAAAGAGCTACTACAAACCATGTTGGATTTACAATTCCAAATTCATCTATTTATAGAGGAGAGAACACAGTGAAACCTAAAAATAAAAACTGCTACTGTAAACGAACGCTTCAACCTAGAAGAAGAAAATTTGGTGAGCCAAGTGGGATTTGTATACTGATCATTACCACCAAGTATCATCAAGATTGGGCCAAAAAATATTTGCTGGTATTTCGGAAACTCGTAGATTCTAGGACGAATGCCAACCCCTTTCAATGAAAGTGCTTTTCGCCAGTTTCTTATTAGGACTACTTGAAGAGGAAACAAAATATGGAGACAAAACTGTGAAATACTTTATTTTCTGAAGTTTCAAAGAGCTACTACAAACCATGTTGGATATAGAGTTCAAAATTCAACTATCTATATAGGAGAGAAGAGAGTGAAGCCTAAAAATAAAAACTGCTACTGTAAAGGAACGCTTCAACCTAGAAGAACAAAATTTGGTGAGCCAAGTGGGATTTGTGTACTGATCTTTACCACCAAGTATCATCAAGATTGGGTGAAAAAATATTTGCTGGTATTTCGGAAACTCGTAATTTTTTGGAAGCGTCGCAAACACTTTCAATGAAAGTGCTTTTCCACAGTCTGTGCCTAGGGCTACTTGAAGAGGAAACAAACCGTAGAGACGAAACTGAGAACTACTTTATTTTGTCAAGTTTCAAAGAGCTACTACAAACCATGTTGGATTTAGTGTTCCCAATTCATCTACCCATATAGGAGAGAACAGAGTGAAACCTATAAATAAAAACTGCTACTGTAAACGAACGCTTCAACCTAGAAGAACAAAATTTGGTGAGACAAGTGGGATTTGTGTACTGATCATTTCCCCCAAGTATCATCAAGATTGGATGAAAAAATATTTGCTGGTATTTCAGAAACTCGTAATTTCTTGGAAGATTGGCAACGCATTTCAATGAAAGTGCTTTTCCACAGTATCTGCTTAGGGCTACTTGAAGAGGAAACAAACCATAGAGACAAAACTGAGAACTACTTTATTTTGTCAAGTTTCAAATAGCTACTACAAACCATGTTGGATTTAGAGATCAAAATTCATTTATCTATATATTAGAGAACAGAGTGAAACTTAAAAATAAAAACTGCTACTGTAAACGAACGCTTCAACCTAGAAGAAAAAAATTTGGTGATCCAAGTGGGATTTTTGTACTGATCATTACCACCAAGTATCATCAAGATTGGGTTAAAAAATGTTTGCTGGTATTTTGGAAACTCGTAATTTCTTGGAAGCTTGGCAACCCCTTTCAATGAAACTGCTTTCCACAGTCTCTGCTTAGGGCTACTTGATGAGGAAAAAAACCATAGAGACAAAACTGAGAATTACTTTATTTTGTCAAGTTTCAAAGAGCTACTGCAAACCATGTTCGATTTAGAGTTCCAAATTCATCTATCTTTATAGGAGAGAACAGAGTGAAACCTAAAAATAAAACTGGAAGTGTAAACGAAGGCTTCAAATTAGAAGAACAAAATTTGGTGTGCCATGTGGGATTTGTGAACTGATCACTACCAAAAAGTATCATCAAGATTGGGTGAAATAATATTTCCTGTTATTTCGGAAACTCGTAAATTTTGGAAGCTTGGCAACCCTTTTAAATGAAAGTGCTTTTGGACATTTGCTGCTTAGGGCTACTTGAATAGGAAACAAACCATAGAGACAAAAATGGGAACTGCTTAATTTTGTCAAATTTCAAAGAGCTACTACAATCCATGTTGGATTTAGAGATCCAAATTCATTTATCTATATACGAGAGAACAGAGTGAAACCTAAAAATAAAAACTGCTACTGTGAACGAAGCTTCAACCTCGAAGAACAAAACTTGGTGAGCCAAGTGGGATTTGTGTACTGATCATTCCCACCAAGTATCATCAAAAATGTGTGAAAAAATATTTGCTGGTATTTCGGAAACTCGTAATTTCTTAGAAGCTTGGCAAACCATTTCAATGAAAGTGCTTTTCCACAGTCTCTGGTTAGGGCTACTTGAAGAAGAAACAAACCATACAGACAATACAGAGAATTACATTATTTTGTCAAGTTTCAAAGAGCTACTACAAACCATGTTGGATTTAGAGTTCCAAATTCATCTATCTGTATAGGAGAGAACAGAGTGAAACCTAAAAATAAAAACTGCTACTGTAAACGAATGCTTCAACCTAGATGAACAAAATTTTTTGAGCCAAGTGGGATTTGTGTACTGATCATTACCACCAAGTACCATAAAGATTGGGTGAAAAAACATTTGCTGGTATTTCGGAAACTCGTAATTTCTTGGAAGCTTGGCAACCCCTTTCAATGAAAGTGCTTTTCGCCATTCTCTGCTTAAGGCTACTTGAAGAGGAAACAAACCATAGAGAAAAAAATGAGAACTACTTTATTTTTTCAAGTTTCAAAGAGCTACTACAATCCATGTTGTATTTAGAGTTACAAATTCATCTATCTATATAGAAGACAACAGAGTGAAACCTAAAAATAAAAACTGCTACTGTAAACGAGCGCTTCAACCTAGAAGAACAAAATTTGGTGAGCCAAGTGGGATTTGTGTACTGATCATTACCACCAACTACTATAAAGATTGGGTGAAAAAATATTTACTGGTATATCGGAAACACGTAATTTCTTGGAAGTTGGCAACCCCTTTCAATGAAAGTGCTTTTCGCCATTCTCTGCTTATGGCTACTTGAAGAGGAAACAAACCATAGAGACAAAAATGAGAACTACTTTATTTTGTCAAGTTTCAAAGAGCTACTACAAACCATGTTGGATTTAGAGTTCCAAATTCATCTATCTATATAGGAGAGAAGAGAGTGAAACCTAAAAATAAAAACTGCTACTCTAAACGAAAGATTTAAACTAGAAGAACAAAATTTGGGGAGCCAAGTTGGATTTGTGTACTGATCATTACCATCAAGTATCATCATGATTGGGTGAAAAAATATTTGCTGGTATTTCGGAAACTCGTAATTTTTTGGAAGCCCTGCAACCCCTTTCAATGTGTGTGCTTTTCCACAGTCTCTGCTAAGGGCTACTTTAGAGGAAACAAACTATAGAGACAAAACTGAGAACTACATTATTTTGTCAAGTTTCAAAGTTCTACTACAATCCATGTTGGATTTAGTGTTCCAAATTTATCTATCTATATAGTAGAGAAAACAGTGAAACCTAAAATTAAAACTGCTACTGTAAACGAACGCTTGAACCAAGAAGAACAAAATTTGGTGAGCCACCTGGGATTTATGTACTGATTATTACCACCAAGTATCATCAAGATTGGGTGAAAAAATATTTGCTGGTGGTTCGGAAACTCGTAGATTCTTGGACGCTGGCAAACCCCTTTCAATGAATGTGCTTTTCGCCAGTCTCTGATTAGGGCTACTTGAAGAGGAAACAAACCATAGAGACAAAACAGAGAACTACTTTATTTTTTCATGTTTCAAAGAGCTACTACAAACCATGTTGGATTTAGAGTTCCAAATTCATCTATCTATATAGGAGAGAATAGAGTGAAACCTAAAAAAAAAACTGCTACTCTAAACGAACGCTTCAAAATAGAAGAACAAAATTTGGGGAGCCACGTGGGATTTGTGTACTGATCATTACCACCAAGTATCATCAAGGTTGGGTGAAAAAATATTTGCTGGAATTTCGGAAACTCGTAGATTCTTGGACGCTTGCCAACCCCTTTCAATGAATGTGCTTTTCGCCAGTCTCTGATTAGGGCTACTTGAAGAGTAAACAAACCATAGAGACAAAACTGAGAACTACTTTATTTTGTCAAGTTTCAAAGAGCTACTACATACCATGTTGGATATAGAGTTTCAAATTCAACTATCTATATAGGAGAGAACAGAGTGAAACCTAAAAATGAAAACTGCTACTGTAAACGAACGCTTCAACCTAGAAGAACAAAATTTGGTGAGCCAAGTGGGAATTGTGTACTGATCTTTACCACCAAGTATCATCAAGATTGGGTGAAAAAATATGTGCTGTTATTTAGGAAACTCATAATTTCTTGGAAGCTTGGCAACCCCTTTCAATGAAAGTGCTTTTCCACAGTCTCTGATTAGGGCTCCTTGAAGATGAAGCAAACAAAAAGACAAAACTCAGAAGTACTTTATTTTGTGAAGGTTCAAAGAGCTACTACAAACCATGATGGATTTAGAATTCCAAATTCATCTATCTATATAGGAAACAACAAAGTGAAACCTAAAAATAAAAACTGCTACTGTAAACGAGCACTTCAACCTACAAGAACAAAATTTGGTGAGCCAAGAGGGATTTGTGTACTGTTCATTACCATTATGTATCATCAAGAGTGGGTGAAAAAATATTTTCTGGTATTTCGGAAACTCGTAATTTCTTGAAAGGTTATCAATTCCTTTCAATGAAAGTGCTTTTTGCCTGCCTCTGCTTAGGGCTATTTGAAGAGGAAACAATCCATAGAGACAAAACTGAGAACTACATTATTTTGTCAAGATTCAAAGAGCTACTACAAACCATGTTGGATTTAGTGTTCCAAATTCCTCTATCTATATAGGAGAGAACAGAGTGATACCTAAAAATAAAAACTCCTACTGTAAACGAAAGCTTCAACCTAGAAGAACAAAATATGGTGAGCCAAGTGGGATTGGAATAGTAATCATTACCACCCCTTATGATCAAGATTGGTTGAAAAAATATTTGTTGGTATTTCGGAAACTCATAGATTCTAGGACGCTTCCAAAACCTTTCAATGTAAGTGCTTTTCGCCAGTCTCTGATTAGGGCTACTTGAAGAGGAAACAAACCATAGAGAAAAAACTGAGAACTACATTATTTTATGAAGTTTTAAAGAGCTACTACAAACCATGTTGGATTTAAAGTTCCAAATTCATCTATCTATATAGGAGAGAACAGAGTGAAACCTAAAAATAAAAAGGGCTACTGTAAACCAACGCTTCAAAGTACAAGAACAAAATTTGATGAGCCAAGTGGGATTTTTGTACTGATCATTACCACCAAGTATCATCAAGATTCGGTGAAAAAATATTTGCTGGTATTTAAAAACTCGTAGATTCTTGGACGCTTGCTATCCGCTTTCAATGAAAGTGCTTTTCGCCAGTATCTGATTAGGGCTACTTGAAGAGGAAACAAACCATAGAGACAAAACTGAGAAATATTTTTTTGTCAAGTTTCGTAGAGCTACTGCAAACCATGTTTGATTTAGAGTTCCAAATCCATCTATCTCTATAGGAGAGAACAGAGGGAAACCTAAAAATAAAAACTGCTACTGTAAACGAACGCTTCAACCTAGAAGCACAAAATTTGGTGAGCGATGTGGGAGTTGTGTACTGATCATTAGCACCAGGTATCATCAAGATTGGGTGAAAAAATATTTGCTGGTATTTCGAAAACTCGTAATTTCTTGGAAGCTTTGCAACCCCTTTCAATGAAAATGCTTTTCCACAGTCTCTGCATAGGGCTCCTTGAAGACGAAACAAACCATAGAGACAAATTGAGAACTACATTACCTGTCATGTTTCAAAGAGCTACTACAAACCATGTTGGATTTAGAGTTCCAAATTCATATATCTATATAGGAGAGAACAAAGTGAAACCTAAAATTACAAACTGCTACTGTAAACGAACGCTTCAACCTACAAGAACAAAACTTGGTGAGCCAAGTGGGATTTGTGCACTGATTATTACCACCAAGTATCATCAAGATTGGGTGAAAAAATATTTGCTGGTATTTTGGAAACTAGTAATTTCTTGGAATCTTGGCAACCCCTTTCAATGACAGTGCTTTTCCACAGTCTGAGCCTAGGGCTACTTGAAGAGGAAACAAACCTTAGAGACAAAACTGAGAACTACTTTATTTTTTCAAGTTTCAAAGAGCTACTGCAATCCATGTTGGATTTAGAGTTTCAAATTCATCTATCAATATAGAAGACAACAGAGTGAAACCTAAAAATAAAAACTGCTACTGTAAACGAGTTCTTCAACCTAGAAGAACAAAATTTGGTGAGCCAAGTGGGATTTGTGTACTGATCATCACCATCAAGTATCATCAAGATTGGGTGAAAAATATTTCCTGGTATTGCGGAAACTCGTAATTTCTTGGGAGATTGGCAACCCCTTTCAATGAAAGTGCTTTTCCACAGTCTCTGCATAGGGCTACTTGAAGAGGAAGCAAACCTAGAGACAACACTGAGAACTACTTTATTTGTCAAGTTTCAAAGAGCTACTACAATCCATGTTCGAATCAGAGTTCCAAATTCATCTATCTATATAGGGGAGAACATCGTGAATCCTAACAATAAACACTGCTACTGTTAACGAACCCTTCAACCTAGAAGAACAAAATTAGGTGAGCCAAGTGGGAATTGTGTACTGATCATTACCACCAAGTATCATCAAGTTTAGGTGAAAAAATATTTGCTGGTATTTCAGAAACTCCTAATTTCTTGGAAGCGTGGCAAACCCTTTCAATGAAAGTGCTTTTCCACAGTCTGTGCCTTGGTCTACTTGAAGAGGAAACAAACCTTAGAGACAAAACTGAGAACTACTTCATTTTGTGAAGATTCTAAAAACTACTACAAACCATGTTGGATATAGAGTTCCAAATTCATCTATCTATATAGAAGAGAACAGAGTGAAACCTAAAATAAAAACTGCTACTGTAAACGAACGCTTCAACCTACAAGAACAAAACTTAGTGAGCCAAGTGGGATTTGTGCACTGATCATTATCACCAAGTATCATCAAGATTGGGTGAAAAAATATTTGCTGGGATTTCGGATACTCGTAGAACTTGGACGCTTGCCAACCCCTTTCAATGAAAGTGCTTTTCCACAGTCTCTGCTCAGGGCAGCTTGAAGAGGAAACAAACCATAGAGACAAAACTGAGAACTCTTTATTTTGTCAAGTTTAATAGAGCTTCTACAAACCATGTTGGACTTAGAGTTCCAAATTCATCTATCTATATACAAGAGAATAGAGGAAAACCTAAATAGAAAAACTGCTATTGTAAACGAACGCTTCAACCTAGAAACACAAAATTTGGTGAGTCAAGTGGGATTTGTGTACTGATCATTACCACCAAGTATCATCACGATTGGGCAAAAAAATATTTGCGGGTATTTCGGAAACTCGTAGATCTTGGACGCTTTCCAACCCCTTTCAATATAAGTGCTATTCGCCAGTCTCTGATTAGGGCTACTTAAAGAGAAAACAAACCATAGAGACAAAACTGAGAACTACTTTATTTAGTCAAGTTTCAAAGACCTACTACAAACAATGCTTGATTTAGAGTTCCAAATTCATCTATCTATATAGGAGAGAACAGAGTGAAAAATAAAAATACATACTCCTACTGTAAACGAACGCTTCAACCTAGAAGAACAAATTTTGGTGAGCCAAGTGGGATTTGTGAAGTGATCATTACCACCAAGTATCATCAAGATTGGGTGACAAAATATTTGCTTCTATTTCGGAAACTCATATTCTCTTGGAAGCTTGGCAACCACTTTCAATGAAAGTGCTTTTCCACAGTCTCTGCATAGGGCTACTTGAAGACGAAACAAACCATAGAGACAAATTGTGAACTACATTACCTGTCATGTTTCAAAGAGCTACTACAAACCATGTTGGATTTAGAGTTACAAATTCATATATCTATATAGGAGAGAACAGAGTGAAACCTAAATAGAAAAACTGCAACTGTAAACGAATGCTGCAAGTTACAAGAACAAAATTTGGTGAGCCAACTCCGATTTGTGCACTGATCATTATCACCAAGTATCATTAAGATTGGTTGAAAAAATATTTTCTGGTATTTTGGAAACTCGTAATTTCGTGGAAGCTTGGCAACCCCTTTCAATGAAAGTGCTGTTCCACAGTCTCTGATTAGGGCTATGTGAAGAGGAACAAACCATAGAGAAAAAACTGAGAACAACTTTATTTTCTCAAGTTTCAAAGAGCTACTACAAATCATGTTGGATTTAGAGTTCCAAATTCATCTATCTATATAGGAGAGAACAGAGTGAAACCTAAAAATAAATACTGTTTCTGTAAACGAACGCTTCAACCTAGAAGATAAAATTTGGTGTGCCAAGTGGGATTTGTGTACTGATCATTACCACCAAGTATCATCAAGATTGGGCTAAAAAACATTTGCTGGTATTTCGGAAAATCGTATATCCTTGGACACTTGCCAAACCCTTTCAATGAAAGTGCTTTTCCACAGTTTTACTCAGGGCTACTTTAAGGGGAAACAAACAGCAGAGACAAAACTGAGAACTACTTCATTTTGTCAAGTTTCAAAGAGCTACTACAAACCATGTTGGATTTAGAGTTCCAAATTAAACTATCTATAGAGGAGAGAATTGAGGGAAACCCAAAAATAAAAAACTGCTACTTTAAAGGAACGATTCAACCTAGAAGAACAAAATTTGTTGAGCCAAGTCAGATTTGTGTACTGATTATTACCACCAAGTATCATCAAGATTGCGCGAAAAAATATTTCCTGCTATTTTGGAAACTAGTAGATTCTTGGACGCTTCCCAACCCCTTTCAATGAAAGTGCTTTTCCACAGTCTCTGCTCGAGGTACTTGAGGAGGAAACAATCCATAGAGACAAAACTGAGAACTAAATTTTTTTGTCAAGTTTCATAGAGCTACTACAAACCATGTTTAGTTTAGAGTCCCAAATTCATCTATCTATATAGGACAGAACAGAGGGAAACCTAAAAATAAAAACTGCTACTTTAAACGAACGCTTCAACCTAGAAGCACAAAATTTGGTGAGCCAAGTGCGTTTGTGTACTGATCATTACCACCAGGTATCATCAAAATTGGATGAAAAAATATTTGCTGGTATATCGAAAACTCATAATTTCTTGGAAGATTGGCAACCCCTTTCAATGAAAGTGCTTTTCCACAGTCTCTGTTTAGGGCTACTTGAAGAGGAAACAAACCATAGATACAAAACTGAGAACTACATTATCTTGTAAAGTTTCAAAGAGCTACTACAAACCATGTTGGATTTAGAGTTCCAAATTCATATATCTATATGGGAGAGAATCGAATGAAACCGAAAAAGAAATACTGCTACTTTAAACGAACGCTTCAACCTACAAGAACAAAATTTGGTGAGCCAAGTGGGATTTGTGTACTGATCATTACCACCAAGTATCATCAAGATTGGGTGAAAAAATATTTGCTGGTATTTTGGAAACTCATAATTTCTTGGAAGCTTGGCAAACCCTTTCAAAAAAGTGCTGTTCCACAGTCTCTGATTAGGGTTACTTGAAGAGGAACAAACCATACAGAAGAAAACTGAGAACTACTTTATTTTGTCAAGTTTCAAAGAGCTACTACAAACCATGTTGAATTTGAGTTCCAAATTCATTTATCTATATAGGAGACAACAGAGTGAAACCTAAAAATACAAACTGCTACTGTAAACGAACGATTCAACCTAGAAGCACAAAATTTGGTGAGCCAAGTGGGATTTGTGTACTGATCATAAACACTAAGTATCATCAAGATTGGGCGAAAGAATATTTGCTGGTATTGCGGAAACTCGTAGATCTTGGACGCTTGCCAACCCCTTCCAATGAAAGTGCTTTTCGCTAGTTTCTCATTAGGGCTACTTGAAGAGGAAACATACCATAGAGACAAAACTTATAACTACTTTATATTGTCATGTTTCATAGAGCTACTACAAACCATTTTGGATTTAGTGTTCCAAATTCATCTATCTATATAGGAGAGAACGGAGGGAAACTTAAAAATAAAAACTGCTACTGTAAAAGAAAGCTTGAACCTAGAAGCACAAAATTTGGTGAGCCAAGTGGGATTTGTGTACTGATCATTACCACCAAGTATCATCAAGATTGGGTGAAAAAATATTTGCTGGTATTTGGAAACTCGTAATTTCTTGGAAGCTTGGCAAACTTTTTCAATCAAAGTGCTTTTCCACAGTCTCTGCTTAGGGCTACATGAAGAGGAAACAAAAAATAGAGAAAAAACTGAGAACTATTTTATTTTGTCAAGTTTCGAAGAGTTACTACAAACCATGTTGGATTTAGAGTTCCAAATTCATCTACCTATATAGGAGACAACAGAGTGAAACCTAAAAATAAAAACTCCTACTGTAAACGAACGCTTCTACCTAGAAGAACAAAATTTGGTGAGGTAAGTGTGATTTGTGTACTGATCATTACCACCAAATATATCAAGATTGGGTGAAAAAATATTTGCTTTTATTTCGGAAACTCGTAGATTCTTGGACCCTTGCCAACCCCTTTCAATGAAAGTGCTTTTCGCTAGTCTCTGATTAGGGCTACTTGAAGAGGAACCAAACATAGAGACATAACTGAGAACTACTTCATTTTGTCAATTTCAAAGAGCTACTACAAATCATGATGGATTTAGAGTTCCAAATTCATTTATCTATATAAAGGTGAACAGAGAGATACCTAAAAATAACAACTGCTACTGTAAAAGAACTCTTCAAACTAGAAGAACAAAATTTGGTGACCCAAGTGGGATTTTTGTACTGATCATTACCCCCAAGTGTCATCATGATTGGGTGCAAAAATATTTGCTGGTATTTCGGAAACTCTTGGATTGTTGGACGCTTGCCAAACCCTTTCACTGAAAGTGCTTTTCCACAGTTTCTGCTCAGGGCTACTTTAAGAGGAAACAAACCATAGAGACAAAACTGAGAGTTCTTTATTTTGTCAAGTTTCATAGAGCTACTACAAACCATCTTGGATTTAGAGTTCCAAATTCATCCAACTATATATAAGACAACAGAGTGAAACCTAACAATAAAAACTACTACTGTAAAAGAACGCTTCAACCTAGAAGACCAAAATTTGGTGAGCCAAGTGAGATTTGTGTACTGATCATTACCACCAAGTATCATCAAGATTGGACGAAAAAAGTATTTGCTGGTATTTCGGAAACTCCTAATATCTTGGAAGCTTGGCAAACACTTTCAAAGAAAGTACTTTTCCACTGTCTGTGCCTAGGGCTAATGAAGAGGAAACATACCTTAGAGACAAAACTGAGAACTTATTTATTTTGTCAAGTTTCAAAGAGCTACTACAAACCATGTTGGATTTAGTGTTCCCAATTCATCTATTTATATTGGAGAGATCAGAGTGAAACCTAAAAAGAAAAACTGCTACTGTAAACGAACGCTTCAACCTAGAAGAACAACATTTGGTGAGCACAGTGGGATTTGGTTCATGTTCATGAAAAAATATTTGATGGTATTTCGGAAACTCGTAAATTCTTGGAAGCTTGGCAATCCCTTTCAATGAAAGTGCGTTTCCACAGTCTCTGGTTAGGGCTACTTGAAGAGAAAACAAACCATAGAGACAAAACTGAGAACTTCTTTATTTTTTCAAGTTTCAAAGAGCTACTACAAACCATGTTGGATTTATAGTTCCAAAATCATCTCTCTATATAGGAGAGAACAGAGTGAAACCTAAAAATAAAAACTGCTATTGTAAAAGAACGCTTCAACCTAAAAGAACAAAATATGGTGAGCCAAGTGGGATTTGTGTACTGATCATCACCATCAAGTATTATCAAGATTGGGTGAAAAAATATTTGCTGGTATTTCGGAAACTCGTTATTTCTTGGAAGCTTGGCCACTCCATTCAATGAAAGTGCTTTTCCACAGTCTCTGCTTAGGGCTACTTGAAGAGGAAACAAACCATAGATACAAAACTGAGGACTACTTTATTTTGCCATGTTTCAAAGAGCTACTACAAAGGATGTTTGATTTAGAGTTCCAAATTCATCTATCTATATAGGAAAGAACAGAGTGAAACCTAAAAGTAAAAAAGCTACTGTAAACGAATGCTTCAACCTGGAAAAATAAAATTTGGTGAGCCAAGGGGATTTGTATACTGATCATTACCAACAAGTATGGTCAAGATTGGGTGAAAAAAATATTTGCTGGTATTTCGGAAACCCGTAGATTCTAGGACGCTTCCAACCGCTTTCAATGAAATTGCTTTTTGCCAGTCTCTGATTAGGGCTAATTGAAGAGTAAATAAACCATAGAGACAAAACTGAGAACTTCTTTATTTTGTCAAGTTTCAAAGAGCTACTACAAACAATGTTGGATTTAGAGTTCCAAATTCATCTATCTACATAGAGGACAACAGAGTGTAATCTAAAAATAAAAACTGCTACTGTAAATGAAACCTTCAACCTAAAAGAACAAAATTTGGTGAGCCATGTGGGATTTGTGTACTGATCACTAACACCAAGTATCATCAAGATTGGCAAAAAAATATTTGCTGGTATTTCGGAAACTCGTAGATTTTTGGACGCTTGCCAATCCCTTTCAATGAAAGTGCTTTTCGCCAGTCTCTGATTATGGCTACTTGAATAGTAAACAAGCCATAGAGACAAAACTGAGAAATACTTTATTTTGTCAAGTTTCAAAGAGCTACTACAAACCATGTTGGACTTAGCGTTCCAAATTCATCTATCTGTATAGGAGAGAATAGAGTGAAACCTAAAAATAAAAACTGCTACTGTGTACGAACGCTTCAACCTAGAAGAAAAAAATTTGGTGAGCCAAGAGGGATTTGTGTACTGATCACTACCATCAAGTATCATCAAGATAGGGTGAAAAAATAATTGCTGGTATTTCGGAATCTCGTAATTTCTTGGAAGCTTGGCAACCCCTTTCAATGAAAGTGCTTTTCCACATTCTCTGCATAGGGATACTTGAAGAGGAAACAAACAGTAGAGACAAAACTGAGAACTACTTCATTTTGTCAAGTTTCAAAGAGCTACTACAAACCATGTTGGATTTAGAGTTCCAAATTCATCTATCTACATAGAGGACAACAGAGTGAAACCTAAAAATAAAAACTGCCACTGTAAACGAACGCTTCAACCTAGAAGAACCAAATTTGGTGAGCCAAGTGGGATTTGTGTACTGATCATTACCACCAAGTATAATCAAGTTGGGTGAAAAAATATTTGCTGGTATTTCGGAAAATCGTAGATCTTGGACACTTGCCAACCCCTTTAAATGAAAGTGTTTTTAGCCAGTCGCTGATTAGGTCTACATGAAGAGGAAACAAACCATAGAGAAAAAACTGACAACTACTTAATTATATCAAGTTTCAAAGAGCTAATACAAACGATGTTGGATTTAGATTTCCAAATTCATCTATCTATATTCGAGAGAACAGAGTGAAACCAAAAATACAAACTGCTACTGTAAACGAACGCTTCAACCTAGAAGGACAAATTTTGGTGAGCCAAGGGGGATTTGTGCACTGATCATTTCCACCCAGTATGATCAAGATTATGTGAAAAAATATTTGCTGGTATTCGGAAAATCGTAGATTCTTCGACGCTTGCCATCCCCTTTCAATGAAAGTGCTTTACACCAGTCTCTGATTAGGGCTAATTGAAGAGGAAACAAACCATTGAGACAAAACTGAGAACTACTTTATTTTGTCAAGTTTCAAAGAGCTACTACAAAAGATGTTGGATATAGAGTTCCAAATTCATCTATCTATATAGGAGAGAACAGAGTGAAACCTAAAAATATAAACTGCTACTGCAAACGAACGCTTCAACCTAGAGGAACAAAATATGGTGAGCCAAGTGGGATTGGTATACTGATCATTAGCACCAAGTATGACCAAGTTTTGGTGAAAAAATATTTGCTGGTATTTCGGAAACTCGTAAATTCTTGGACACTTGCCAATCCCTTTCAATGAAATTGCTTTTCATCAGTCTCTGATTAGGGCTACTTGACGAGGAAACAAACCATAGAGACAAATCTGACAACTACTTTATTTTGTCAAGTTTCAATGAGCTACTACAAACCATGTTGGATTTAGATTTCCAAATACATCTATCTTTATAGGAGAAAACAGATGAAATCTAAAAATAAAAACAGCTACTGTGAATGAATGCTTCAACATAGAAGAGAAAAATTTGGTGAGCCAAGTGGGACTTGTGTACTGATCACTCCCAACAAGTATCATCAAGATTGGGTGAGAAAATATATGCTGGTATTTCGGAAATTCGTAATTTCTTCGAAGCTTGGCAACCCATTTCAATGAAAGTGCTTTTCGGCAGTCTCCGCTTAGGGCTACATGAAGAGGAAACGAACCATGGAGACAAAACTGAGAACTACTTTATTTTGTCAAGTTTCAAAGAGCTACTAAAAACCATGTTGGATTTATAGTTCCAAATTCATCTATCTATATAGGAGAGAACAGAGTGAATCCTAAAAATAAAAACTGCTACTGTAAACGAACGCTTCAACGTAGAAGAACAAAATTTGGTACGCCAAGTGGAATTTGTGTCCTGATCATTACCACCAAGTATCATCAACATAAGGTGAAAAAATATTTGCTGGTATTTCGGAAACTAGTGATTTCTTGGAAGCTTGGCCACCCCTTTCAATGAAAGTGCTTTTCCACAGTCTCTGCTTAGGGCTACTTGAAGAGGAAACAAACAATTGAGAGAAACTGAGAACTACTTTATTTTTCAAGATTCAAAGAGCTACTACAAACCATGTTGGATTTAGAGTTCCAAATTCGTCTATCTATATAGGAGAGAACAGAGTGAAACCTAAAAATAAACACTGCTACTGTAAAAGAACGCTTTATCCTGGAAAAACAAAATTTGTTGAGCCAAGGGGATTTGTATACTGATCCTTACCAACAAGTATGATCAAGATTCGGTGAAAAAATATTTGCTGGTATTTCGGAAACCCATAGATTCTTGGACGCTTCCAAACTTTTTCAATGAAAGTGCTTTTTGCCAGTCTCTGCTTAAAGCTACTTGAAGATGAAAAACCATAGAGACAAAACTGAGAAATACTTTATTTTGTCAAGTTTCAAAGAGCTACTTCAAACCATGTTGGATTTAGAGTTCCAAATTCATCTATCTATATAGGAGAGAACAAAGTGAAACCTAAAGATAAACACTGCTACTGTAAACGAGCGCTTTAACCTAGAAAAAAGAAATTTGGTGAGCCAAGTGGGATTTGTGTACTGAGCAGTACCACAAAGTATCATCAAGATTGGTTGAAAAAATATTTGCTGGTATTTCGGAAACTCATAATTTCTTGGAAGATTATCAACCCTTTTCAATGAAAGTGCTTTTGGCTAGTCGATTATTAGGCATAAGTGAAGAGAAAACACACCATAGAGACAAAACTAAAAACTACTTTATTTTGTGAAGATTCAAAGAGCTACTACAAACCATGTTGCATGTAGAGTTACAAATTCATCTATCTATATACGAGAGAACAGAGTGAAACCTAAAAATACAAAATGCTGCTGTAAACGAACGTTTCAACTTAGAAGAAGAATTTTTGGAGAGCCAAGTGGGATTTGTGTACTAATCATTACCACCAAGTCTCATCAAGATTGGGTGAAAAAAATATTTGTTGGTATTTTGGAAACTCATAATTTCTTGGAAGCTTGGCAACCCAGTTCAATGAAAGTGCTTTTCCACAGTCTCTGAATAGGGCTATTAAAGAGGGAAAAACCATAGAGAAAAAAATGAGTAATACTTTATTTTGTCAAGTTTCAAAGAGCTACTACAAACCATGTTAGATTTAGTGTTCCAAATTCATCTATCTATATATGAGAGATCAGAGTGAAACCTAAATATACAAAATGCTGCTGTAAACGAATGCTTCAACCTAGAAGAACAATTTTGGTGAGCCAAGTGGGATTTGTCTTCTGATCATTACCATCAAGTATGATCAAGATTGGGTGAAAAATATCTCTGGGATTTCGGAAAATCTTAGATTTTTGGACGCTTGACAACCCCTCTCAATGAAACTGATTTTCGCCAGTGTCTGATTAGGGCTAATTGAAGAGTGAACAAACCATAGAGACAAAACGGAGAATTACTTTATTTTGTCAAGTTTCAAGCAGCTACTACAAATCATGTTGGATTTAAAGTTCCAAATTCATCTATCTGTATAGGAGACAACAGTGTGAAACGTAAAAATAGAAAATGCCTCTGTAAACGAACGCTTAAACCTAGAAGAACAAAATTCGGTGAGGCAAGTGGGAATTGTGTACTGGTCATTACCACCAAGTATCAACAAGATTGGGTGAAAAAATATTTGCTGGTATTTCGGAAACACGTAGATTCTAGGACGCTTCCAATCCCTTTCAATGTAAGTGCTTTTCGCCAGTCTCTGATTAGGGCTACTTGAAGAGGAAACAAACCATAGAGAAAAAACTGAGAACTACTTTATTTTATGAAGTTTCAAAGAGCTACTACCAACCATGTTGGATTTAGTGTTCCAAATTCACCTACCTATATAGGACAGAACAGAGTGAAACCTAAAAATAAAAACTGCTACTGTAGACGAACCCTTCAACCTACAAGAACAAAATTTGGTGTGGCAAGTGGGATTTATGTACTGATCATTACCAAGAAGTATCATCAAGATTGGGTGAAAAACTATTTGCTGGTATTTCGGAAACTCGTAATTTCTTGGAAGCTTGGCAAATAATTTCAATGAAACTGCTTTTCCACAGTATCTGCATAGGGCTACTTCAGGAGGAAACAAACCATAGAGACAAAACTGAGAACTACTTTATTTTATCAAGTTTCATAGAGCTACTACAAACCATGTTGGATTTAGTGTTCCAAAATCATCTATTTATATAGGAGAGAACAGAGGGAAACCTACAAATAAAAACTGCTACTGAAAATGAACGCTTCAACCTAGATGAACAAAATTTGGTGAGCCAAGTGGGATTTGTATACTGATCATTACCACCAAGTATCATCAAGATTGGTTGAAAAAATATTTGCTGGAATTTCGGAAACTCGTAATTTCTTGGAAGCTTGGCAAATAATTTCAATGAAAGTGCTTTTCCACAATATCTGCATAGGGCTGCTTTAAGAGGAAACAAACCATAGAGAAAAAACTTAGAACTACTTTATTTTATCAAGTTTCATAGAGCTACTACAAACCATGTTGGATTTAGTGTTCCAAAATCATCTATTTATATAGGAGAGAACAGAGGGAAACCTAAAAATAAAAACTGCTACTGAAAATGAATGCTTCAACCTAGAAGGACAAAATTTGGTGAGCCAAGTGGGATTTGTGTACTGATCATTACCATCAAGTATCATCAAGATTGGGTTAAAAAGTATTTGCTGGTATTTCGGAAACTCGTAATTTTTTGGAAGCTTGGCAAATAATTTCAATGAAAGTGCTTTTCCACAATATCTGCATAGGGCCACTTTAAGAGGAAACAAACCATAGAGACAAAACTGAGAACTACTTTATTTTATCAAGTTTCATAGAGCTACTACAAACCATGTTGGATTTAGTGTTCCAAAATCATCTATTTATATAGGAGAGAACAGAGGGAAACCTAAAAATAAAAACTGCTACTGTAAATGAACGCTTCAACCGAGAAGAACAAAATTTGGCGAGCCAAGTGGGATTTGTGTACTGATCATTACCACCAAGTATTATCAAGATTGGTTGAAAAAATATTTGCTGGTATTTCGGAAACTCATAATTTTTGGTAAGCTTGGCAACCCCTTTCAATGAAAGTGCTTTTCCCCAGTCTCTGCTTAGGGTTACTTGAAGAGGAAACAAACCATAGAGACAAAACTGAGAATTACTTTATTTTGTCAAGTTTCAAAGAGCTACTACAACCCATGTTGGATTTAGAGTTCCAAATTCATCTATCTGTATAGTAGAGAACAGAGTGTACCCTAAAAATAAAAATTTCTACTGTAAAAAACGCTACAACCTAGAAGAACAAAATTTGGTGAGCCAAGTGGGACTTGTGGACTGATCATTACCACCAAGTATCATCAAGATTGGGCGAAAAAATATTTGCTGGTATTTCGGACACTCGTAGATCTTGGACGCTTCCAAACCCCTTTCAATGAAAGTGCTGTTCGCCAGTCTCTGATTAGGGCTACTTGAAGAGGAAACAAATAATAGAGACAAAACTGAGAACTACTTTATTTAGTCAAGTTTCAAAGAGCTACTACATTGGATTTAGAGTTCCAAATTCATCTATCTGTATGGGAGAGAACAGAGTGAAACATAAAAATACAAACTGCTACTGTAAACGAACGCTCCAACTTAGAAGAACAAATTTTGGTGAGCCAAGTGGGATTGGTGTACTGATCATTACCACCGAGTATCATCAAGATTGGGTGAAAAAATGTTTGCTGGTATTTCGGAAACTCATAATTTTTTGGAAGCTTGGCAACCCCTTTCAATGAGAGTGCTTTTCCTCATTCTCTGATTAGGGCTACATGAAGAGGAAACAAACCATAGAGACAAAACTGAGAACTACTTTATTTTATCAAGTTTCAGAAAGCTACTACAAACCATGTTGGATTTAGAGTTCCAAATTCATCTATCTATATAAAAGACAAGAGAGTGAAACCTGAAGATAAAAACTGCTACTGTAAACGAACGCTTCAACCTAGAAGAATAAAATTTGGTGAGCCAAGTGTGATTTGTGTACTGATCATTACCACCAAGTATCATCAAGATTGGGCTAAAAAATATTTGCTGGTATTTCGGAAACTCGTAGATTCTTGGACGCTTGCCAACCTTTTAAATGAAATTGCTTTCCCACAGTCTCTGCTAGGGCTACTTTAAGACGAAACATAACATAGAGACAAAACTGAGAACTACTTTATTTTGTCAAGTTTCATAGAGCTACTACAAACCATGATGGATCTAGAGTTCCAAATTCGTCTATATATATATAGGAGAGCATAGATGAAACCTAAAAATAAAAACTGATACTGTAAACGAACACTTCAAACTAGAAGAACAAAATTTGGTGAGCTAAGTGTGATTTGTCTTCTGATCATTACCACCAAGTACAAGATTGGGCGAAAAAATATTTGCTTTTATTTCGGAAACTCGTAATTTCTTAGAAGCTTGGCCAACCCTTTCAATGAAAGTGCTTTTCCCCAGTCTCTGCTTAGGGCTACATGAAGAGGAAACAAACCATAGAGACAAAACGGAAAACTAGTTTATTTTGTCAAGTTTCAAAGAGCTCCTACAAACCATGTTGGATTTAGAGTTCCAAATTCATCTATCTATATAGGAGAGAAGAGAGGGAAACCTGAAAAGAAAAACTGCTACTGTAAACAAACGCTTCAAACTAGAAGCACAAAATATAGTGAGCCAAGTGGCATTTGTGTACTGATCTTTACCACCAAGTATCATCAAGATTGGGTGAAAAAATATTTGCTGACATTTCGGAAACTCGTAATTTCTTTTAAGGTCGGCAACCCCTTTCAAAGAAAGTGCTTTTCGCCAGTGTACTGATCATTACCACCAAGTATGATCAAGATTGGGTGAAAAATATCTCTGGGATTTGGGAAAATCTTAGATTTTTGGACGCTTGACAACCCCTCTCAATGAAACTGCTTTTCGCCAGTGTCTGATTAGGGCTAATTGAAGAGTAAACAAACCATAGAGACAAAACTGAGAATTACTTTATTTTGTCAAGTTTCAAACAGCTACTACAAATCATGTTGGATTTAAAGTTCCAAATTCATCTATCTGTATAGGAGACAACAGAGTGAAACTTAAAAATAAAACTGCCTCTGTAAATGAACGCTTAAAACTAGAAGACAAAATTTGGTGAGGTAAGTGGGAATTGTGTACTGGTCATTACCACCAAGTATCAACAAGATTGGGTGAAAAAATATTTGCTGGTATGTCGGAAACACGTAGATTGTAGGACGCTTTCAATCCCTTTCAATGTAAGTGCTTTTGCCAGTCTCTGATTAGGGCTACTTGAAGAGGAAACAAACCATAGAGAATAAACTGAGAACTTCTTTATTTTTTGAAGTTTCAAAGAGCTACTACAAACCATGTTGGATTTAGTCTTCCAAATTCATCTACCTATATAGGACAGAACAGAGTGAAACCTAAAAATAAAAACTGCTACTGTAGACGAACCCTTCAACCTACAAGAACAAAATTTGGTGAGGCAAGTGGGATTTGTGTACTGATCATTACCAAGAAGTATCATCAAGATTGGGTGAAAAACTATTTGCTGGTATTTCGGAAACTCGTAATTTCTTGGAAGCTTGGCAAATAATTTCAATGAAACTGCTTTTCCACAGTATGTGCATAGGGCTACTTCAATAGGAAACAAACCATAGAGACAAAACTGAGAACTACTTTATTTTATCAAGTTTCATAGAGCTACTACAAACCATGTTGGATTTAGTGTTCCAAAATCATCTATTTATATAGGAGAGAACAGAGGGAAACCTAAAAATAAAAACTGCTACTGAAAATGAATGCTTCAACCTAGAAGGACAAAATTTGGTGAGCCAAGTGGGATTTGTGTACTGATCATTACCACCAAGTATCATCAAGATTGGGTTAAAAAGTATTTGCTGGTATTTCGGAAACTCCTAATTTCTTGGAAGCTTGGCAAATAATTTCAATGAAAGTGCTTTTCCACACTATCTGCATAGGGCTACTTTAAGAGGAAACAAACCATAGAGACAAAAGTGAGAACTACTGTAGCAGTAATTCACTTGCAGGTCAGCATGAGAAAAGAAAGAAGAAGAAGAAGCATAGCAAGCGAAGCAGCAGCAGAAAAAAAAGTCCTTTATTGTGTACAAGCAATCTTCTTATAGTATTGTGAACAAAGAAGGCAGCCTTCCAACATCAATAAATCAGGTCTTTCAGCTAATTAAACATAGCATACAGAAGTTTTACTTTCTAATCAGAAGTGACCCGCTTCTCATGGCTAATCTACTTTCGGCCCGGAGTATGTTGAGCTCTGCTCTTTGTTAAGAACAGATAATAAAAATTTTCTCAGCGCCCTCCTAGCCCACTTGGCAAAACATCCCGTTTGCAGGCAAGTCCTCCCAAGGACAGCAAACATCTCGTTTTCAAGCATGTCCGCTGTTACCTTATCTAAACCTTGAAGGAGCCTCTCGTTTGCGAGCAGGCATGTCCGCTGTTACCTATCTATACCTTGACAGAATATCCCGTTTGCAGGCAGACTCCATCAAGGACAGTAATAGTAACACAGTCACATCTGATTCTCTACATCTCCCTCCTTTTGTTTTTGTAAAAGAGCCATATCAGAAGCGAAAAGAGAGGTTTCATGTTTCAGTTGCCTTCGCTTTTTTCAGCGTTGGAAGACTATGTACAAAACAAAACACAAAACAAGAATTATTACAGTGTTAACTAAAGAAGCTGACAACAAGGTAGAAAAATGACTGAAAGGATTTAAATTAGCAATACTTGAAGACAATTTTTGTAAAATGTCAGATCCTGTTAGTTCAGGTAATGTCTTACTAAAGGTGTCCATAATAGTTTTTTCTAAATTTATAATTTCTAAAGTTAAATTTTGATGTCCATTTAACCGTCTTTTAACAGTTTTTTAGGAATCACTGGTATTATATGGCACAGGAGTCACACAAATACGAGAAGAATTCCAGTCACACTTCAGTACACTTCTGGTAGCCAAGATAGTCACTTGACCGCCAAGCCAGGAAACAGTATGTTGTAAATTGATCACATCTGTAGCCAATTGAGAGTCTAAGTCCTTTTGTTGTTGCCACAATAAATGAGCATCTTGATGCCATGTTTTCACGAAATTCGCAGTTTGAATGCCTTGATGTAAAGCAATGCCAGCTACTGCAGCAGTGGCAGTTACAGAAGCAACTGCAAAGATTGAAGCTATAACTATTTCTATTAATCGTCGAGAGCGATGTAACAAAACTTGAACAGCATTGTACAAATGAGTAACAGACAATGAATCAGACCAAGGACAAGTCAAATTAACAGGCAGCCACAATTCTGTGCGAGCTTTAACAATAACTAAAGAATAATTATTAATTTCTATTAATTCCCAATTTGTTTTATTTACACATTGAGTAAGATAACAGTCTATATATGATATTTTTCCCCAAGTTACATTTCATTCCCAGTTTCCAATCATAAGCGAATAAGGGAATTTAACACACATAGAAGCAAAATAAGTCAGATTATTATGTAGATGTACTTCAAAAGGAGAGGAAAGGGACACATCTAACGTGAATTTTTCAGTCCATACAGTGAGTTTCCCAGATACTGCCCATAATTTCCATATATCTCCTTGAATATTGGAAAACTTTATATGCTGTAACATTGGAGGGACCAAAGCATAATGTTGCATTTTAATTGTCTCATTACCCCAAGCATTTATTGTCCCATTATGTCAATGCCATCTTAAAGCATGATTTGACCAACTTTCTATAAATTCAGAATGATCAGGACTCCAATCAACTATAGTGATATTTTGATATTTGACTACTGTTTTAGGGTGATGATCATGGCATTTTTCCCACTCTAAATGAGTTAAAAAGGTTTCAAAATATTTAGCTGAACATAAAGGAAGATGAGTTCTGACAAAGCATTCTTTAGATGATAGGGATGATTGATTAACATATACATCAGAGGTATTAAATCCTCGGGAAGATATCATGACAGTAAAAACAGCAGTAGAATAACTACAATAATTAACTCCCCAAGTATTATAGGAATGGTGTCATTATGTGCTATAAGAGGCAAACAGAAAGAATGGGCCCCTATGTACAATGGGACTCCTTCAACAGGTACAGTTATATTTGAAATATTATACAAATTTTTATGGAATGGAATATCTTTAATTCCCCCACATACAGGAGCGGGGAAAAAATTAGTATTATTAGTACACACACGAACTTTAGGTTCTCCCCAGGACACACTGCGCACCAAAGGAGGGTTAGGAACATAGGCCCAATAAGCAAAAGAATGAGCAGAAACTATACTTACCTGGCAATTAATAATGGCAAGCAGAGCTAAAAAAAGATTAACAGGATTTAAAGGCTGATTTGCCTTTTGAAGGGTTTTTTCAGCTTCTTGAGTCAACTTTTTCATCAGTGCCCATGTTAGGGGGTCTGCTGTTGTCGTTGCCATCATAGGAGTTCTCTGCATTCAGTTCTCTGCCAGATCCTGAAATTGTCTGACAAATGGGTCGCTCATTCTGTAATTTGATAAGTCTTGAAGGTACCCAGAAAGGTGTTTTACCTGTAGAAATAAGAGCAAACCCCCTTCCCATGTGGTGCAACAACTCAGAAATCAATTCTTTATTATCATCCCTGTACCATATAGGTATTTCTGATTTTAGAAATAATGGCTGAGATTTAAATGTTGAGAAATGTTGCTGAGCTGCAGGAACCTTGGAAGCTGACTAGACATTTAAAAAAATTAAAGTTAGTAAAGTTTTATGAATTATATTTTGAGGTGAATAATCCATAGCCATATCCCCCCTTTTTATTTTTAATAAATATATTCTTAACGTACGATTAGCCCTTTCTATAATAGCTTGACCCTGACTATAGTAAGGAATGTCAAATGTATGTGTAATGTCATACTTTTGTAAAAATGAATGTAATTTTTGTGATGTATATGCAGGTGCATTGTCAGTTTTAATTTCTCTAGGAATTCCCATGATAGCAAAACAAGATAATAAATGAGAAATGACTGCATTGGCTTTTTTTTGAAGATAATGCTGTGGCCCATTGAAAATGAGTATGAGTGTCAATAGTATGATGTACATATCTTAGTCTTCCAAATGACTGAATTATAACAACATCCATTTGTCAAAGGGCATTAGGATGGAGTCCCCTTGGATTAACACCAGGAGGACAGTAAGGAATATTAAAAGGAGCACATATGAACAGTTATTTTGTATTTTTTATAAAGTCCTTTAGTATTTGTATGATGTAAAGCATGTTCTAGATGAGCCTTTTGTAAGGGGAATAACAGTTGATCAATATTTTTATTTATTTATTTATTTTTTATGGTCCTGGCAGTTTAGAATGTGTTCTAATATGAGAAAAATATACTGAAATTTGGCCTACTTTTTTTGTTGTTATTTATACATGTACTCAGATAGGACATAGAGTCTTATTTTAGGTAAGTAGGGCTCTTTATAAATTTTAAGTAAAGTGTTGTAGTTTTAAAGTTTATTTTTGTTTTTTTTATTATTATATTATAAATTTTATATAAATAATTGTTTAAGTTTATTTGAGTAAAAACTAACACAATATGATAACACATCTAAAACATGAAATAAAGAAAGGCTGAAAGCTTTTAGCCTTTTTTTTTAGAAAAATAGAAAAATGTTTTTGTGTTGTATAATATTAACCATTATGTACATAAGGCTCTCATTAACTTAAAAAAATACATTTAAATTGTATCTCAGTGTAAAAAGTAACATAAAACTTTATATATCTTATTGATAATAGGCCCAGTTATAGAACATTAAATGATATAAATACATCTCCAATATGTTATTTTTTTAAGCCTAAAATTACCATGCAACCTTTTGGAGAACACCAGCTTGATATAATATTTTTTTTTTATTTTAAACTTTTATCTTAATGACTTATATACCTGGAAAATATGAACACATTTATATACAAAGAAGAGTAATAGTACCATAATTACTATTGATGTTTTTATATTAATTAAGTTTAGCTTTGAAAGAAATAACATATTAGAATACTGCAAAATAACAGTTGTTGTTTAACCATATTTGTATAATCTTTAATTTTTTTAAGATTATTTGTTCAAAAATTTATATATATAGCCAACGTACACAGACCTTTTTTATCACTTACTTAAAACTATATAGCCAACATACATAGTCCTTCCTTGTCACTTGTTTAAATCCTTTTATTTACTCACTTTTAGAAACACATTTTTTTTATTAAATCCATACCTAGAACCTATTAATTTTGTTTTGTTAACCCCTTCTTTATTTACACTTTGAAATGATCCTTGTAAATTTTTGAATTATGTAAATTATTTTATTTTAATAAGAGATATTTTGTTATTTGTAGTACACAATTAATCACATTTGTTTATATTATGAAAATATAGTGTCTAAATATTAGGGATGATAAAGAACCATTTATTTAGTTATTTATTTATATTGTTTACCAACTTAAAAAATTATTAATAATGTTATTTAATGTAATTTAAGGAGTTAAAAGCATTTAATGGTATATTTAACATTTAGCATACTAACCTTGTAAATCAATCATATATTTAACAAAAGTACTCATAAACAAGTAATCTTATATCTAATTAATTTACTAATTTTATCAAAACATTAGACAAGTATAATGAACAGTGTTAGCCATTTTGTTGTTGTTGTTGTTGAAGAAAAGTTCTAGAACCAAAGAACATCAGTCATTAACATGTTAAAGACATCTTATTTTTTATCTGTTTACCCAGTTTAAATTGAACCATTAAAATCAGTGAATTAAAAATATTTTATGAGCGCTCTTTACATATATATCGATCTTTATATCATGTACATGATATATGGACATACGCACAAATAGACATACAACATATAATACAAAGGTGCACACATAACACAATAAAGGCCTTGTAGCTATTTTAGGTGAAATTTCCATTGTACTGTTTAAATATTCCACAGTTGATCAAAAATAGAACTGATCAGAAAAACATTAACTGAGGTCTGTAGGATCAAAATTATGAGCTCAAAAAATACAGAATCTAGGAAAAAGCAAGAGTCCTAGAAAAAATAACCGGGCGGTAATTAGAAAGTATCATAAAATTGATTTATTTATATATTTATTTAATTAATTAATTAATATTTTTTTACAATCCCTTTTAAAATGACCTGCTTTTCCACAATTGAAACAAGTTCCTGATTTATTGGGTTTAAGGGCTCTAGCCATGGCTGCAGCAAAAGCAGAAACTTTGATGTTCAATTCCTCCCATTCCAGCACAAGCTTTCACATATTTACTCAATGAAGTGTTTTGCCCTTTTAATGGCCCCAAAATATGCTTACATTCAGGATTTGCATTTTCAAATGCTAATGTTTCCAATAATACCTTTGTTATTTGATCTTGATTCATTGCCCTCATTACAAAAGTACAGTCTTGCAAGAAAATCAGTGTAAGGTTCAGTAGCCCCTTGTATAGTTTTAGTAAATGAAGGTTGTGCCTGACCAGTGGGTATCACATATCTCTAAGCTCTTAAGAAAACCTGTCAAACTTGTTGAAGATCTGGATCTGTATATTGAGCCTGCTCTCTATAGGCACGGTAATTACCCTCCCTCATAAACTTATCCTCCATAGGTCCTGGGGGATTTTGAGCTTCATTCTCTCCAGCTTGTTTTTGTGCCTCATCTTCCCATCAACTTCTCAATTGTAACCTCTGAGATCCTTCCAAAACTGTTTTGGCTAATGTCTCCCAATCCAAAGGAATAAGTAATTTAGAAGTTCCCAAATATTCTAACATAACTAACACAAAAGGAGACTGAGGGCCATATTGAAAGGCTGTAGCTTTTAAATCCTATATAAACTTGTATTCCACGGCAGTATAGTGAACATCAATCATTGGGGGATTTTGAAGGTTTTGTTGTGGTGGATCAACAAAACAACCAGGAGGAGCTGCAAGATCATCATCATCATGTATCATAGTAAGAGGAAATGAAAAACATTGTTGTTCTCTACCCTCATCAACTCTATACTCTGTCATTGGAAAGAGAGAAGCATTAGAAGGAGTAGTAGGTTTAAGAAAAGACCTTTGTTTTTAATTTCATTTTATCCACAAAGACCTCCATAATTTCTTTCATACTGGAGTCACTATCTGAACCTTTTAAATCTTCCTTATCACCCAGATCTGATTTAGGAGAGTCATCTATAGTATCACAAATATCTTTCTTAGGTTCCGTTTTATTAACCTTATTATCAGATTTTGATGTATAAACTTGACTTTCACATAGAGAACCCTTTTTATTATTGCTCTCTAATAATTGTAATGCCTGAGTAATAGCGTTACATAATGTCCAAATCTTTAAAGAAATAACATTTCCAGCCTGATGTTGTTTATGGAGCTCTTTCTGAACCAATTTTCATTCCCCTAAATTTAACTGGACCTTAGTTTGAGACTGGAACCAGTGACAATGACATTTTATAATTTTAAATAACTCCTTGAGTCTCTTATGAGATGTTTTCACACCTATGGAATATAATAATCCCTGTAGTAACTCCACATATTGTTCCTTTAAGGACTGGGAGTTTTCCATGTTAGTTCTGAAAGTCCCCCTAAAGTTTCTTTCAACTTGGGGCGATACCTTTCGATATTTGTTAGTTCTGAAAGTCCCCCTAAAGTTTCTTTCAACCTGGGGCGATACCTTTCGATATTTGTTAGTTCTGAAAGTCCCCCTAAAGTTTTTTTCCACCTGGGGCGATACGTTTCGATATTTGTTAGTTCTGAAAGTCCCCCTAAAGTCTCTTTCAACCTGGGGCGATACCTTTCGATATTTGTTAGTTCTGAAAGTCCCCCTAAAGTTTCTTTCAACCTGGGGCGATACCTTTCGATATTTGTTAGTTCTGAAAGTCCCCCTAAAGTTTCTTTCAACCTGGGGCGATACCTTTCGATATTTTTTTTTAATCCCGAAAGTCCCACTTTCGTTTTCTTAACCCGGGGTGCTTACCCTTTCGGTGCTGGATCCTGCCGACTACGCCAAATGTAGCAGTAATTCACTTGCAGGTCAGCATGAGAAAAGAAAGAAGAAGAAGCATAGCAAGCGAAGCAGCAGCAGAAAAAAAAGTCCTTTATTGTGTACAAGCAATCTTCTTATAGTATTGTGAACAAAGAAGGCAGCCTTCCAACATCAATAAATCAGGTCTTTCAGCTAATTAAACATAGCATACAGAAGTTTTACTTTCTAATCAGAAGTGACCCGCTTCTCATGGCTAATCTACATTCGGCCCGGAGTATGTTGAGCTCTGCTCTTTGTTAAGAACAGATAATAAAAATTTTCTCAGCGCCCTCCTAGCCCACTTGGCAGAACATCCCGTTTGCAGGCAAGTCCTCCCAAGGACAGCAAACATCTCGTTTTCAAGCATGTCCTTTGTTACCTTATCTAAACCTTGAAGGAGCCTCTCGTTTGCGAGCAGGCATGTCCGCTGTTACCTATCTATACCTTGACAGAATATCCCGTTTGCGGGCAGACTCCATCAAGGACAGTAATAGTAACACACTCACATCTGATTCTCTACAAACTACTTTATTTTATCAAGTTTCATAGAGCTACTACAAACCATGTTGGATTTAGTGTTCCAAAATCATCTATTTATATAGGAGAGAACAGAGGGAAACCTAAAAATAAAAACTGCTACTGTAAATGAACGCTTCAACCGAGAAGAACAAAATTTGGCGAGCCATGTGGGATTTGTGCACTGATCATTACCACCAAGTATCATCAAGATTGGTTGAAAAAATATTTGCTGGTATTTCGGAAACTCATAATTTCTTGTAAGCTTGGCAACCCCTTTCAATGAAAGTGCTTTTCCCCAGTCTCTGCTTAGGGTTACTTGAAGAGGAAACAAAGCATAGAGACAAAACTGAGAACTCCTTTATTTTGTCAAGTTCAAAGAGCTACTACAAACCATGTTGAATTTAGAGTTCCAAATTCATCTATCTATATAGGAGAGAAGAGAGGGAAACCTAAAAAGAAAAACTGCTACTCTAAATGAGCAATTCAACCTGGAAGAACAAAATTTGTTGAGCCAAGTGGGATTTGTGTACTGATCATTACCACCATGTATCATCAAGATTGGGCGAAAAAATGTTTGCTGGTATTGAGGAAACTCACAGATCTTGGACGCTTTCCAACCCCTTTCAATGTAAGTGCTATTCGCTAGTCTCTTATTAGGGCTACTTGAAAAGAAAACAAACCATAGAGACAAAACTGAGGACTACTTTATTTTGTCAAGTTTCAAAGGGCTACTACAAAGGATGTTTGATTTAGAGTTCCAAATTCATCTATCTATATAGGAGAGAACAGAGTGAAACATAAAAATACAAACTGCTACTGTAAACGAACGCTTCAACCTAAAAGGAGAAAATTTGGTGACCCAAGTGGGATTCGGGTACTGATCATTACCACCAAGTATAATCAAGATTGGGCTAAAAAACATTTGCTGGTATTTCGGAAAATCGCAGATTCTTGGACTCTTGCCAATCCCTTTCAATAAAAGTGCTTTTCCACAGTCTCTGCTCAGGGCTACTTGAAGAGGAAACAAACCAATGAGAAAAAACTGAGAACTACTTTATTTTGTTAAGTTTCATAGAGCTACTACAAACCATGTTGGATCTAGACTTCCAAATTCATCTATATATATAGGAGAGCATAGATGAAACCTAAAAATAAAAACTGCTACTGTAAACGAACACTTCCAACTAAAAGAACAAAATTTGGTGAGCTAAGTGTGATTTCTGTTCTGAACATTACCACCAAGTATCTTCAAGATTGGGCTAAAAAATATTTGCTTTTATTTCGGAAACTCGTAATTTCTTAGAAGCTTGGCAAACCCTTTCAATGAAAGTGGTTTTCCCCAGTCTCAGCTTAGGGCTACTTGATGAGGAAACAAACCATAGAGACAAAACTGAAAACTACTTTATTTTGTCAAGTTTCAAAGAGCTACTACAAACCATGTTGGATTTAGAGTTCCAAATTCATCTATCTATATAGGAGAGAAGAGAGGGAAACCTGAAAAGAAAAACTGCTACTGTAAACAAATGCTTCAAACTAGAAGCACAAAATATAGTGAGCCAAGTGGCATTTGTGTACTGATCTTTACCACCAAGTATCATCAAGATTGGGTGAAAAAATATTTGCTGACATTTCGGAAACTCGTAATTTCTTTTAAGGTCGGCAACCCCTTTCAAAAAAAGTGCTTTTCGCCAGTCTCTGCTTAGGGCTAATTGAAGAGGATAGAAACCATAGAGAAAAAAATGAGAACTACTTTATTTTGTCAACTTTCAAAGAGCTACTACAAACCATATTGGATATAGTGTTCCAAATTCCTTTATCTATATACGAGAGAACTGAGTGAAACCTAAAAATACAAAATGCTGCTGTAAATGAACACTTTAACCTAGAAGAACAATTTTTGGTGAGCCAAGTGGGATTTGTGTACTGATCATTACCACCATTTATGATCAAGTTTAGGTGAAAAAATATCTGCTGGTGTTTCGGAAACTCATAGATTCTTGGACGCTTGCCAACCCCTTTCAATGAAAGTGCCTTTCGCCAGTCTCTGATTAGGGCTACTTGAAGACTAAAAAAACCATAGAGACAAAACTGAGAACTACTTTATTTTGTCAAGTTTCAAAGAGCTACTACAAACCATGTTGGATTTAGAGTTCCAAATTTATCTATCTATGTACGAGAGAAGAGAGTGAAACCTAAAAATACAAAATGCTGCTGTAAACGAACGTTTCAACCTAGAAGAACAATTTTTGGAGAGCCAAGTGGGATTTGTGTACTGATCATTACCACCAAGTATCATCAAGATTGGGTGAAAAAAATATTTGTTGGTATTTTGGAAACTCGTAAGTTCTTGGAAGCTTGGCAACCCAGTTCAATGAAAGTGCTTTTCCACAGTCTCTGAATAGGGCTACTTAAAAAGGTAAAAACCATAGAGAAAAAAATGAGAAATACTTTATTTTGTCAAGTTTCAAAGAGCTACTACAAACCATGTTGGATTTAGTGTTCCAAATTCATCTATCTATATATGAGAGATCAGAGTGAAACCTAAATATACAAAATGCTGCTGTAAACGAATGCTTCAACCTAGAAGAACAATTTTTGGTGAATCAAGTGGGATTTGTGTACTGATCATTACCATCAAGTATGATCCAGATTCAGTGAAAAATATCTCTGGGATTTCGGAAAATCTTAGATTTTTGGACGCTTGACAACCCCTCTCAATGAAACTGCTTTTTGCCAGTGTCTGATTAGGGCTAATTGAAGAGTAAACAAACCATAGAGACAAAACTGAGAAGTACTTTATTTTGTCAAGTTTCAAACAGCTACTACAAATCATGTTGGATTTAAAGTTCCAAATTCATCTATCTGTATAGGAGACAACAGAGTGAAACCTAAAAATAAAAACTGCCTCTGTAAACGAACGCTTAAACCTAGAAGAACAAAATTTGGTGAGGCAAGTGGGAATTGTGTACTGGTCATTACCACCAAGTATCAACAAGATTGGGTGAAAAAATATTTGCTGGTATTTCGGAAACACGTAGATTCTAGGACGCTTCCAATCCCTTTCAATGTAAGTGCTTTTCGACAGTCTCTGATTAGGGCTACTTGAAGAGGAAACAAACCATAGAGAATAAACTGAGAACTACTGTATTTTATGAAGTTTCAAACAGCTACTACAAACCATGTTGGATTTAGTGTTCCAAATTCATCTACCTATATAGGACAGAACAGAGTGAAACCTAAAAATAAAAACTGCTACTGTAGACGAACGCTTCAACCTAGAGGAACAAAATTTGGTGAGCCAAGTGGGATTTGTATACTGATCATTACCACCAAGTATCATCAAGATTGGTTGAAAAAATATTTGCCTGTATTTCGGAAACTCGTAATTTCTTGGAAGCTTGGCAAATAATTTCAATGAAAGTGCTTTTACACAGTATCTGCATAGGGCTACTTTAAGAGGAAACAAACCATAGAGACAAAACTGAGAACTACTTTATTTTATCAAGTTTCATAGAGCTACTACAAACCATGTTGGATTTAGTGTTCCAAAATCATCTATTTATATAGGAGAGAACAGAGGAAAACCTAAAAATAAAAACTGCTACTGTAAATGAACACTTCAACCTAGAAGAACAAAATTTTGTGAGCCAAGTGAGATTTGTGTACTGATCATTAGCACCAAGTATCATCAAGATTGGGCTAAAAAATATTTGCTGGTATTTCGGAAACTCGTAGATTCATAGACGCTTGCCAACCCCTTTAAATGAAATTGCTTTCCCACAGTCTCTGCTAGGGCTACTTTAAGAGGAAATATAACATAGAGACAAAACTGAGAACTACTTTATTTTGTCAAGTTTCATAGAGCTACTACAAACCATGTTGGATCTAGAGTTCCAAATTCATCTATATATACATAGGAGAGAATAGAAGGAAACCTAAAAATAAAAACTGCTACTGTAAACGAACACTTCAAACTAGAAGAACAAAATTTGGTGAGCTAAGTGTGATTTGTGTTCTGATCATTACCACCAAGTACAAGATTGGGCGAAAAATTATTTGCTTTTATTTCGGAAACTCGTAATTATTTAGAAGCTTTGCAAACCCTTTCAATGAAAGTGCTTTTCCCCAGTCTCTGCTTAGGGCTACTTGAAGAGGAAACAAACCATAGAGACAAAACTGAGAATTACTTTATTTTGTCAAGTTTCAAAGAGCTACTACAAACCATGTTGAATTTAGAGTTCCAAATTCATCTATCTATATAGGAGAGAAGAGAGGGAAACCTAAAAAGAAAAACTGCTACTGTAAACGACCGATTCAACCTAGAAGAACAAAATTTGTTGAGCCAAGTGGGATTTGTGTACTGATCATTACCACCATGTATCATCAAGATTGGGCGAAAAAATATTTGCTGGTATTGAGGAAACTCACAGATCTTGGACGCTTGCCAACCCCTTTCAATGTAAGTGCTATTCGCTAGTCTCTTATTAGGGCTACTTGAAGAGGAAACAAACCATAGAGACAAAACTGAGGACTACTTTATTTTGTCATGTTTCAAAGAGCTACTACAAAGGATGTTTGATTTAGAGTTCCAAATTCATCTATCTATATAGGAGAGAACAGAGTGAAACATAAAAATACGACCTGCTACTGTAAACGAACGCTTCAACCTAGAAGGACAAAATTTGGTGAGCCAAGTGGGATTTGTGTACTGATCATTACCACCAAGTATCATCAAGATTGGGTTAAAAAGTATTTGCTGGTATTTCGGAAACTCCTAATTTCTTGGAAGCTTGGCAAATAATTTCAATGAAAGTGCTTTTCCACACTATCTGCATAGGGCTACTTTAAGAGGTAACAAACCATAGAGACAAAACTGAGAACTCCTGTAGCAGTAATTCACTTGCAGGTCAGCATGAGAAAAGAAATAAAAAGAAGAAGCATAGCAAGCGAAGCAGCAGCAGAAAAAAAAGTCCTTTATTG
>NW_027513189.1:115832-161909 GCF_048772815.1 Callospermophilus lateralis
AGTTCTAAATTCATCTATCTGTATAGGAAGAGAACAGATGTGAAACCTAAAAATAAAAACTGCTACCGTAAATAACGCTTTCAACCTAGAAGAAAAAAATGTGGTGAGCCAAGTGGGATTTGTGTAGTGATCATTAAAACCAAGTATCATCTATTGGGTGAAAAAATATTTGCTGGTATTTCGGAAACTCGTAATTTCTTGGAAGCTGGGCAACCCCTTTCAATGAAAGTGCTTTTCACCAGTCTCTGATTAGGGCTACTTCAAGAGGAAACAAACCATAGAGACAAAACTGAGAACCACTTTATTTTGCCTAGTTTCAATAGCTACTACAAACCATGTTGGATTTAGAGTTCCACATTTATCTATATATATAGTAGACAACAGACTGAAACCTTAAAATATAAATTGCTACTGTGAACGAACGCTTCAACCTAGAAGAACAAAATTTGGTGAGCCATAGTCATTTGTGTACTGATCATTACCACCAAGTATCATCAATATTGGACTAAAATATTTGCTGGTATTTCGGAAAATCGTGTAGATTCTTGGACGCTTGCCAACCCCTTTCAATGAAAGTGTTTTTTGCTAGTCTCTGATTAGGGCTACTTGAAGAGGAAACAAACCCTTGACACAAAACTGAGAACTACTTTATTTTGTCAAGGTTCAAAGAGCTACTACAAATCATGTTGGATTTAGAGTTCCAAATTCAACTATCTATATAAAAGAAGAGCAGAGTGAAACCTAAAAATATAAACTGCTATCGTAAACGAACGCTTCAATCTAGAAGAACAAAATTTGGTGAGCCACGTGGGATTTGTGTACTGATCATTACCATCAAGTATCATCAAGGTGGGTGAAAAAATATTTGCTGGTATTTCGGAAACCCGTAATTTTTTGGAAGCTTGGAAACCCCTTTCAATGAAAGTGCTTTTCCACAGTCTCTGCATAGGGCTACTTGAAGAGGAAGCAAACCATAGAGACAAAACTGAGAACACTTTATTTTGTCAAGTTTCAAAGAGCTACTACAAACCATGTTGGATTTAGAGTTCCAAATTCATCTATCTTATAGGAGAGAACAGAGTGAAACCTAAAAATAAAAACTGCTACTGTAAACGAACGCTTCAAACTAGAATAACAAAATGTAGTGAGCCAAGGGAGATTCGTATACTGATCATTACAACCAAGTATCATTAAGATTGGGCGAAAAAATATTTGTTGGTATTCGGAAACTCGTAGATTCTTTGACCCTTGCCAAACATTTTCAATGAAAGTGCTTTTCTACAGTCTCTGATTAGGGCTTCTTGAAGAGGAAACAAACCATAGAGACAAAACTGAGAACTACTTTATTTTGTCAAGTTTCAAAGAGATACTACAAACCATGTTGAATTTAGAGTAACAAATTCATCTATCTATATAAGAGAGAACAGAATGAAACCGAAAAATAAAAACTGCTACTGTAAATAACGCTTCCACCTAGAAGAACAAAATGTGGGGATACAAGTGGGATTCTTGTAATGATGATTACCATCAAGTATCATCAATATTGCATGAAAAAAATATTTGCTGGTATTTCAGAAACTCGTAGATTCTTGGACGCTTGCCAACCCCGTTCAATGAAAGTGCTTTTCGCCAGTCTCTGATTAGGGCTACTTGAAGACTAAACAAACAATAGAGACAAAACTGAGAACAACTTTATTTTGTCAAGTTTCAAAGAGCTACTACAAACCATGTTGGATTTGATTTAAAAATTCTTGGGCTGGGGATGTGGCTCAAGCGGGTAGCGCGCTCGCCTGGCATGCGTGCGGCCCGGGTTCGATCCTCACACCACATACAAACAAAGATGTTGTGTACGCCGATAACTAAAAAATAAATATTAAAATTCTTTCTCTCTCTCTGTCTCTCTCTCTCTCCCTCTCCCTCTCTCTTTAAAAAAATCAAGAATCTTAAAAATTCTTCTATCTGTATAGGAGAGTACAGAGTGAAACCTAAAAATAAAAACTGCAAGTGTAAAAAACGCTTCAACATTGAAGAACAAAATTTGGTGAGCCAAGTGGGATTTGTGTACTGATCATTTCGACCATGTAATCATCAAGATTGGGTGAAAAATATTTGCTGGTATTTCGGAACTCGTAATTTCTTGGAAGATTGGCAACCCTTTCAATGAAAGTGCTTTTCCAAAGTCTCTGCATAGGGCTACTTGAAGAGGAAACAAACCATAGAGACAAAACTGAGAACAACTTTATTTTGTCAAGTTTCAATGAGATTACTACAAACCATGTTGAATTAGAGTTACAAATTCATCTATCTATATAGGAGAGAACAGAGTGAAACCTAAAAAATAAAAACTGCTACTGTAAAGAAACGCTTCAATCTAGAAAAAACAAAATTGGTGAGCCAAGTGGATTTGTGTACTCATCACAACCATCAGGTATCATCAAGATTGAGTGAAAAAAATATTGGCTGGTATTTCGTAAACTCGTAATTTCTTGGAAGCTTGGCATCCCCTTTCAATAAAGTGCTTTTCCACAGTCTCTGCATAGGGCTACTTGAAGAGGAAACAAACCATAGAGACAAAAACTGAGAACTCCTCTATTTTGTCAAGTTTCAAAGAGCTACTACAAACCATGTTGGATTTAGAGTTCTAAATTCATCTATCTGTATAGGAGAGAACAGAGTGAAACCTAAAAATAAAAACTGCTACTGTAAATAACGCTTCACCCTAGAAGAAAAAATGTGGTGAGCCAAGTGGGATTTGTGTAGTGATCATAAAACCAAGTATCATCTATTGGGTGAAAAAATATTTGCTGGTATTTCGGAAACTCGTAATTTCTTGGAAGCTGGGCAACCCCTTTCAATGAAAGTGCTTTTCCGCCAGTCTCTGATTAGGGCTACTTGAAGAGGAAACAAACCATAGAGACAAAACTGAGAACCACTTTATTTTGCCTAGTTTCAATAGCTACTACAAACCATGTTGGATTTAGAGTTCCACATTTATCTATTTATATAGGAGACAACAGACTGAAACCTTAAAATATATATTGCTACTGTGAATGAACGCTTCAACCTAGAAGAACAAAATTTGGTGAGCCAAGTGTCATTTGTGTACTGATCATTACCACCAAGTATCATCAAGATTGGACATAAAAATATTTGCTGGTATTTCGGAAAATCATAGATTCTTGGACGATTGCCAACCCCTTTCAATGAAAGTGCTTTTTGCTAGGCTCTGATTCAGGCTACTTGAAGAGGAAACAAACCATTGACACAAACTGAGAACTACTTTATTTTGTCAAGCTTCAAAGAGCTACTACAAATCATGTTGGATTTAGAGTTCCAAATTCAACTATCTATATAAAAGAGAGCAGAGTGAAACCTAAAAATAAAAACTGCTATCGTAAACGTACGCTTCAACCTAGAATAACAAAATGTAGTGAGCAAAGGGAGATTCGTATACTGATCATTACAACCAAGTATTATCAAGATTGGGCGAAAAAATATTTGTTGGTATTTCGGAAACTCGTAGATTCTTTGACCCTTGCCAAACACTTTCAATGAAAGTGCTTTTCTACAGTCTCTGATTAGGGTTCTTGAGAGAGGAAACAAACCATAGAGACAAACTGAGAACTACTTTATTTTGTCAAGTTTCAAAGAGATACTACAAACCATGTTGAATTTAGAGTATCAAATTCATCTATCTATATAGGAGAGAACAGAATGAAACCGAAAATAAAAACTGCTACTGTAAATAACGCTTCCACCTAGAAGAACAAAATTTGGGGATACAAGTGGGATTCTTGTACTGATTATTACCATCAAGTATCATCAATATGGGTGAAAAAAATATTTGCTGGTATTTCAGAAACTCGTAGATTCTTGGACGCTTGCCAACCCCGTTCAAGAAAGTGCTTTTCGCCAGTCTCTGATTAGGGCTACTTGAAGACTAAACAAACAATAGAGACAAAACTGAGAACAACTTCATTTTGTCAAGTTTCAAAGAGCTACTACAAACCATATTGGATTTGAATTCCAAATTCTTCTATCTGTATAGGAGAGAACAGAGTGAAACCTAAAAATAAAAACTGCTTGTGTAAATAACGCTTCAAACTAAAAGAACAAAATTTGGTGAGCCAAGTGGGATTTGTGTACTGATCATTACCACCAAGTATCATTAAGATTGGGTGAAAAATATTTGCTGGTATTTCAGAAACTCGTAATTTCTTGGAAGCTTGGCAACCCCTTTCAATTAAAGTGCTTTTCTGCAGTCTCTGCATAGGGCTACTTGAAGAGGAAACAAACCATAGTGACAAAACTGAGAACTACTATATTTTGTGAAGTTTCACAGAGCTACTACAAACCATGTTGGATTTAGAGTTCCAAATTCATCTATCTCTATAGGAGAATAGAAAGTGAAACTTAAAAATAAAAACTGCTACTGTAAATAACGCTTCAACCTAGAAGAACAAAATTTGGTGAGCCAAGTGCGATTTGTGTACTGATCTTACCACCACGTATCATCAAGATTGGGTGAAAATATATTTGCTGGTATTTCGGAAACACTTAATATCGTGGAAGCTTGGCAACCCCTTTCAATGAAAGTACTTTTCCCAGTCTCTGCTTAGGGCTACTTGAAGAGAAAACAAACCATAGAGACAAAACTGAGAACTACTTATTTTGTCTAGTTTCAAAGAGCTACTACAAACCATGTTGAATTTAGAGTTCCAAATTCATCTATCTATATTAGAGATTTCAGAGTGAAACCTAAAAATAAAAACTGCTACTGTAAACGAACGCTTCAACCTAGAATGACAAAATTTGGTGAGCCAAGGGGATTTGGATACTGATCATTACCACCAAGTATGATCAAGATTGGGTGAAAAAATATTTGCTCGTATTTCGGAAACTCGTAGATTCTAGAACGCTTGCCAACCCCTTTCAATGAAAGTACTTTTCGCCAGTCTCTGCTTAGGGCTGACAGAAGGGGAAACAAATCATAGAGACAAAACTGAGAACTACTTTATTTGTCAAGATTCAAAGAGCTACTACAAACCATTTTGGATTTAGAGTTCCAAATTCATCTATTTATATAGGAGAGAAGAGAGTGAAACCTAAAAATAAAAACTGCTAATGTAAACGAACGCTTCAACCTAGAAGAACAAAATTTGGTTAGCCAAGTGGGATATTTGTACTGATAATTACCACCAAGTATCATCAATATTGGGTAAAAAAAATGTTGCTGGAATTTCAGAAACTCATAGATTCTTGGACGCTTGCCAACCACTTTCAATGAAAGTGCTTTTATTCAGTCTCTGATTAGGGCTACTTGAAGAGTAAAAAAACAAAAGAGACAAAACTGAGAACAACTTTATTTTGTCAAGTTTCAAAGAGCTACTACAAACCAATTTGGATTTAGAGTTCCAAATTCTCCTATCTGTATAGGAGAGAACAGAGTGAAACCTAAAAATAAAAATTGCTACTCTAAATAACGCTTCAACCTAAAAGATCAAAATTTGGTGAGCCAAGTGGGATTTGTGTACTGATCATTACCACCAAGTATCATCAAGATTGGGTGAAAAAATATTTGCTGGTATTTCGGAAACTCGTAATTTCTTGGAAGCTTCGCAACCCCTTTCAATGAAAGTGCTTTACCACAGTCTGTGCCTAGGGCTACTTGAAGAGGAAACAAACCATAGAAACAAACTGAGAACTACTTTATTTTGTCTGGTTTCAAAGAGTTAGTACAAACCATGTTGGATTTAGAGTCCCAAATTCATCTATCTATATAGGAGAGAACAGAGTGAAACCTAAAAACAAAAACTGCTACTGTAATCGAAAGCTTCAACTTAGAAGAACAAGATTTGGTGAGCCAAGTGGGATTTGTGTACTGATCATTACCACCAAGTATCATCAATTTTGGGTGAAAAAATATTTGCTGGTATTTTGGAAAACGTAAGTTCATGGAAGCTTGGCAACTCCTTTCAATGAAAGTGCTTTTCGCCTGTCTCTGCTTAGGGCTACTTGAAGAGGAAACAAAAAAAAGAGACAAAACTAGGAACTACTTTATTTTGTCAAGATTCAAAGAGCTACTAGAAACCATGTTGGATTTAGAGTTCCAAATTCGTCTATCTATATAGCAGAGAACAGAGAGAAACCTAAAAATAAAAACTGCTCCTGTAAACGAACGCTTCAACCTACCAGAACAAAATTTGGTGAGCCAAGTGGGATTGGTATACTTATCATTACCACCAAGCATGATCAAGATTGGATGAAAAAATATTTGCAGGTATTTATGAAACTCGTAGATTCTAGGACGCTTCCAACCCCTTTCAATGAAAGTGCTTTTCGACAGTCTCTAATTAGGGCTACTTGAAGAGTAAACAAACCTTAGAGACAAAATTGAGAACAGGTTTATTTTGTCAAGTTTCAAAGAGGTACTACAAACCATGTTGGATTTAGAGTTCCAAATTCATCTATCTGTATAGGAGAGAACAGAGTGGAACCTAAAAATAAAAACTGCTACTGTAAACGAACGCTTCAATCTAGAAGAACAAAAATTGGTGAGCCAAGTGGGATTTGTGTACTGATCACAATCATCACGTATCATCAAGATTGAGTGAAAAAAATATTGGCTGTATTTCGTAAACTCGTAATTTCTTGGAAGCTTGGCAACCCCTTTCAATAAAGTGCTTTTCCACAGTCTCTGCATAGAGCTACTTGAAGAGGAAACAAACCATAGAGACAAAACTGAGAACTCCTTTATTTTGCCAAGTTTCAAAGAGCTACTACAAACCATGTTGGATTTAGGGTTCTAAATTCATCTATCTGTATAGGAGAGAACAGAGTGAAACCTAAAAATAAAAACTGCTACTGTAAATAACGCTTCAACCTAGAAGAAAAAATGTGGTGAGCCAAGTGGGATTTGTGTAGTGATCATTAAAACCAAGTATCATCTATTGGGTGAAAAAATATTTGCTGGTATTTCGGAAACTCGTAATTTCTTGGAAGCTTGGCAACCCCTTTCAATGAAAGTGCTTTACCACAGTCTGTGCCTAGGGCTACTTGAAGAGGAAACAAACGTTAGAGACAAACCGAGAACTACTTTATTTTTCATGTTTCAAAGAGCTACCACAAACCATGTTGGAATTAGAGTTCCAAATTCATTGATCTGTATATTAGAGAACAGAGTGAAACCTAAATATAAAGACTGCTACTGTAAATACCGCTTCAACCTCGAAGAACAAAATTTGTGAGCCAAGTGGGATTTGTGTACTGATCATTACCACCATGTATCATCAAGATTGGGTGACAAAATATTTGCTGGTATTTCGGAAACGTGTAATTTCTTGGAAGCTTGGTAACCCCTTTCAATGAAAGTGATTTTCCACAGTCTCTGCTTAGGGCTACTTGAAGAGAAAAGAAACCATAGAGACAAAAGTGAGAATAACATTATTTTGTCAAGTTTCAAAGAGCTACTACAAACCATGTTTGATTTGGAGTTCCAAATATTCATCTATCTATATAGAAGAGAACAGAGTGAAACCTAAAAATAAAAACTGCAACTGTGAACGAACGCTTCAACATAGAAGAACAAAATTTGGTGAGCCAAGTGGGATTTGTGTACTGATCATTTCGACCATGTATCATCAAGATTGGGTGAAAAAATATTTGCTGGTTTCGGAAACTCGTAATTTCTTGGAAGCTTGGCAAACCCTATCAAAGAAAGTGGTTTACCACAGTCTGTGCCTAAGGCTACTTGAAGAGGAAACAAACCTTAGAGACAAAACCGAGAACTACTTTATTTTTCAAGTTTCAAAGAGCTACCACAAACCATGTTGGAATTAGAGTTCCAAATTCATTGATCTGTATATTAGAGAACAGAGTGAAACCTAAATATAAAAATTGCTACTGTAAATAATGCTTCAACCTAGAAGAACAAAATTTGGTGAGCCAAGTGGGATGTGTGTACTGATGATTACCACCATGTATCATCAAGATTGGGTGAAAAAATATTTGCTGGTATTTCGGAAACTCGTAATTTCTTGGAAGCTTGGTAACCCCTTTCAATGAAAGTGCTTTTCCACAGTCTCTGCTTCAGGCTTCTTGAAGAGAAAACAAACCATAGAGACAAAAGTGAGAATGACTTTATTTTGTCAAGTTTCAAAGAGCTACTACAAACCATGTTGGATTTGGAGTTCCAAATTCATCTATCTATATAGAAGAGAACGATTGAATCCTAAAAATAAAAACTGCAACTGTGAACGAACGCTTCAACATAGAAGAACAAATTTGGTGAGCCAAGTCGCATTTGTGTACTGATGATTACCACCAAGTATCATCAACATTGGGCGAAAAAATATTTGCTGGTATTTCGGAAACTCGTAATTTCTTGGAAGCTGGGCAACCCCTTTCAATGAAAGTGCTTTACCACAGTCTGTGCCTAGGGCTACTTTAAGAGTAAACAAACCTAAGAGACAAAACTGAGAACTACTTTATTTTTAAAGTTTCAACGAGCTACCACAAACCATGTTGGAATTAGAGTTCCAAATTCATTGATCTGTATATTAGAAAACAGAGTGAAATCTAAATATAAAAATTGCTACTGTAAATAACGCTTCAACCTAGAAGAAAAAAATTTGATGAGCCAAGTGGGATTTGTGTACTGATCATTACCACCAAGTATCATCAAGATTGGGCGAAAAAATATTTGCTGGTATTTCGGAAACTCGTAGTTTCTTGGATGCTTTTCAACCCCTTTCAATGAAAGTGCTTTTCGCCAGTCTCCGATAAGGGCTACTTGAAGAGTAAACAAACCATAGAGACAAAACTGAGAACTGCTTTATTTTGTCAAGTTTAAAAGAGCTACTACAAACCATGTTGCATTTAGAGTTCCAAATTCATCTGTCTATATAGGAGAGTAAAGAGTGAACCCTAAAAATAAAAACAGCAACTGTCAATGAATGCTTCAACCTAGAAGAACACAATTTGGTGAGCCAAGTGAGATTTGTGTCCTGATAATTATCACCAAGTATCATCAAGGTTGGGTGAAAAAATATTTGCTTGTATTTCGGAAACTCGTAATTTCTTGGAAGCTTGGCAAGCCCTTTCAATGAAAGTGCTTTTCCACAGTCTCTGCTTAGGGCTACTTGAAAAGAAAACAAACCATAGAGACAAAACTGAGAACTACTTTATTTTGTCAACTTTCAAAGAGATACTACAAACCATGTTGGATTTAGAGTTCCAAATTCATCTATATATATAGGAGAGAACAGAGTGAAATCTAAACAACAAAACTGCTACTGTAAACGAACGCTTCTACCTAGAAAACAAAATTTGGTGAGCCAAGTGGGATTTGTGTACTGATTATTACCAACAAGTATCATCGAGATTGGGTGAAAAAATATTTGCTGGTATTTCGGAAACGCATAATTTCTTGGAAGGTGGCAAGCACTTTCTATGAAAATGTTTTTCGCCAGTCTCTTTAGGGCTACTTGAAGAAAAAACAAACCATAGAGACAAAACTGAGAACTACTTTATTTTGTCAAGTTTCATAGAGCTACTTGAAACCATGTTGGATTTAGATTTCCAAATTCATCTATCTATATAGGAGAGAACAGAGTGAACCGTAATAATAAAAACAGAAACTGTGAACGAATGCTTCAACGTAGAAGAAGAAAATTTGGTAAGCCAATTAGGATTTGTGTACTCATCATTATCACCAAGTATCATCAAGTTTGGGTGACAAAAATATTTGCTGGTATTTCAGTAACTCGTAATTTCTTGGAAGCTTGGCAACCCCTTTCAATGAAAGTGCTTTTCCACAGTCTCTGCTTAGGGCTACTTGAAAAGATAACAATCCATAGAGACAAAACTGAGAACTACTTTATTTTGTCAAGTTTCAAAGAGCTTCCACAAACCATGTTGGAATTAGAGTTCCTCATTCATCTATCTATATAGGACAGAACAGAGTGAAAACTAAAAATAAAAACTGCTATTGTAAAGGAACACTTCAACATAGAAGAACAAAATTTGGTGAACCAAGTGGGATTTGTGTACTGATGATTAACACCAAGCATCATCAAGATTGGGTGAAAAAATATTTGCTGGTATTTCAGAAACTCGTAATTTCATTGAAGCTTGGAAACCCCTTTCAATCAAAGTGCTTTTCCACAGTCTCTGCATAGGGCTACTTTAAGAGGAAGCAAATCATAGAGACAAAACTGGGAACTACTTTATTTTGTCAAGTTTCAAAAGCTACCACAAACCATGTTGGATTTAGAGTTCCAAATTCATCTATATATATATGAGAGAACAGAGTGAAACCTAAACATAAAAACTGCTAAAGTAAACGAACGCTTCAACCTTGAAGAACAAAATTTGGTGAGCCAAGTGGGATTTGTGTACTTATCATTTCGACCATGTATCATCAAGATTGGGTGAAAAAATATTTGCTGGTATTTCGGAAACTCGTAATTTCTTGGAAGCTTGGCAACCCCTTTCAATGAAAGTGCTTTACCGCAGTCTGTGCCTAGGGCTACTTGAAGAGGAAACAAACCTTAGAGACAAAATTGAGAACTACTTTACTTTTCAAGTTTCAAAGAGCTACCACAAACCATGTTTTAATTAGAGTTCCAAATTCATTCATCTGTATATTAGAGAACAGACTGAAACCTAAAAATAAAAACTGCTAATGTAAATAACGCTTCAACCTAGAAGTACAAAATTTGATGAGCAAAGTGGGATTTGTGAACTGATCATTACCACCATGTATCATTAATATTTGGCGAAAAAATATTTGCTGCTGTTTCGGAGACTCGTAGAATCTTGGACGCTTTCCAACCCCTTTCAATGAAAGTGATTCTCACCAGTCTCCGATTAGGGGTACTTGAAGAGTAAACAAACCATAGAGACAAAACTGAGAACTACTTTATTTTGTCAAGTTTCAAAGAGCTACTACAAACCATGTTGGATGTAGAGTTCCAAATTCATCTATCTATATAAAAGAGAACAGAGTAAAACCTAAAAATAAAATCTGCAACTGTGAACAAACGCTTCAACATACAAGAACAAAATTTGGTGAGCCAAGTAAGATTTGTGTACTGATGATTGCCACCAAGTATCATCAAGATTGGGTGAAAAAATGTTTGCTGGTATTTCGGAAACTCATAATTTCTTTGAAGCTTGGCAACCCTTTTCAATGAATGTGCTTTTCCACAGTCTCTGCATAGGGCTACTTTAAGAGGAAGCAGACAATAGAGACAAAAGTGAAAATAACTTTATTTTGTCAAGTTTCAAAGAGGTACTACAAACCATGTTGGATTTGGAGTTCCAAATTCATCTATCTATATAGAAGATAACAGACTGAAACCTAAAAATAAAAACTTCAACTGTGAACGAAAGCTTCAACATAGAAGAACAAAATTTGGTGAGCCAAGTGGGATTTGTGTACTGATGATTACCACCAAGTATCATCAATATTTTGCGAAAAAATATTTGCTTTTATTTCGGAAACTCGTAATTTCTTTGAAGCTGGGCAAACCCTTTCAATGAAAGTGCTTTACCACAGTCTGTGCCTAGGGCTACTTGAAGAGGAATCAAACGTTAGAGACAAAACTGAGAACTACTTTATTTTTAAAGTTTCAACGAGCTACCACAAACCATGTTGGAAATAGAGTTCCAAAATCATCGATCTCTATATAAGAGGACAGAGTCAAACCTAAAAATAAAAACTGCTACTGTAAATAACGCTTCAACCTAGAAGAACAAAATTTGGTGAGCCAAGTGGGATTTCTGTACTGATCATTACCATCAAGTATCATCAAGATTGGGCAAAAAAATATTTGCTGGTATTTCAGAAACTCGTAGAGTCTTGGACGATTGGCAACCTGTTTCAATGAAAGTGCTTTTCCACAGTCTCTGCTTAGGGCTACTTGAAGAGTAAACAAACCATAGAGACAAAACTGAGAACTACTTTATTTTGTCAAGTTTCAAAGAGCTACTACAAACCATGTTGCATTTAGAGTTCCAAATTCATCTATCTATATAGGAGAGAACAGAGTGAACCCTAAAAATAAAAACAGCAAATGTCAACGAATGCTTCGACCTAGAAGAACACAATTTGGTGAGCCAAGTGAGATTTGTGTCCTGATAATTATCACCAAGTATCATCAAGATTGGGTGAAAAAATATTTGCTTGTATTTCGAAAACTCGTAATTTCTTGGAAGCTTGGCAAGCCCTTTCAATGAAAGTGCTTTCCCACAGTCTCTGCTTAGGACACTTGAAAAGAAAACAAACCATAGAGACAAAACTGAGAACTACTTTATTTTGTCAAGTTTCAAAGAGCTACTACAGACCACGTTGGATTTAGAGTTCCAAATTCATCTATATATATATAGGAGAGAACAGAGTGAAATCTAAACATAAAAACTGTTACTGTCAACGAACGCTTCAACCTAGAAGAACAAAATTTGGTGAGCCAAGTGGGAATTGTATACTGATTATTACCACCAAGTATCATCAGGATTGGACGAAAAAATATTTGCTGGTATTTCGGAAACTCGTAGATTCTTGGACGCTTGCCAACCCCTTTCAATGAAAGTGATTCTCACCAGTCTCCGATTAGGGCTACATGAAGAGTAAACAAACCATAAAGACAAATCTGAGAACTACTTTATTTTTTCAAGTTTCAAAGAGCTAATACAAACCATGTTGGATTTAGAGTTCCAAAATCATCTATCTATATAGGAGAGAACAGAGTGAAACCTAAATATAAAAACTGCAACTGAGAACAAACCCTTCTAACTAGAAGAACAAAATTTGTTGAGCCAAGTGGGATTTGTGTACTGATCACTACCAAGAAGTATCATCAAAATTGGGTGAAAAAATATTTGCTGGTATTTCGAAAACTCAGAATTTCTTGGAAGCTGGGCAACCCCTTTCAATGAAAGTGCTTTTCCACAGTCTCTGCTAAAAGCTACTTGAAGAGGATAGAATACATAGAGAAGAAACTGAGAACTACTTTATTTTGTCAAGTGTGTTCAAAGAGCTACTACAAACCATGTTGGATTTGGAGTTCCAAATTCATCTATGTATACAGGAGTGAACAGATGGAAACCTAAAAATATAAACTGCTACTGTAAACGAACGCTTCAACCTAGAAGCACGAAATTTGATGAGCCAAGTGAGATTCGGGTACTGATCATTACCACCAAGTATCATCAAGATTGGGTGAAAAAATATTTGCTGGTATTTCAGAAACACATAATTTCTTGGAAGATGGCAACGCCTTTCAATAAAAATGCTTTTCGCCAGTCTCTGCTTAGGGCTACTTGCAGAAAAAACAAACCATAGAGACAAAACTGAGAACTACTTTATTTTGTCAAGTTTCATAGAGCTACTTCAAACCATGTTGCATTTAGAGTTCCAAATTCATCTATATATATAAGAGAGAACAGAGTGAAAGCTAAGAATAAAAACTGCTACTGTAAACGAACGCTTCAACCTAGAAGCACAATATTTTATGAGCCAAGTGGGATTTGTGTACTGATCATTTCGACCATGTATCATCAAGATTGGGTCAAAAAATATTTGCTGCTCTTTTGGAAACCTGTAATTTTTTGGAAGCTTGGCAACCCCTTTCAATGAAAGTGCTTTTCCACAGTCTGTGCCTAGGGCTACTTGAAGAGGAAACAAACCTTAGAGACAAAATTGAGAACTACTTTATTTTTCAAGTTTCATAGAGCTACCACAAACCATGTTGGAATTAGAGTTCCAAATTCATTGATCTGTATATTAGAGAACAGAGTGAAACCTAAAAATAAAAATTGCTACTGTAAATAACACGTCAACCTAGAAGAACAAAATTTGGTGAGCCAAGTGGGATTCTTGTACTGATCATTACCACCAGGTATCATCAAGATTGGGTGACAAAAATTTGCTGGTATTTCGGAAACTCAAAATTTCTTGGAAGCTTGGTAACCCCTTTTAATGAAAATGCTTTTACACAGTCTCTGCTTAGGGCTACGTGAAGAGAAAACAAACCATAGAAACAAAACTGAGAATAACTTTATTTTGTCAAGTTTCAAATAGCTACTACAAACCATGTTGGATTTGGAGTTCCAAATTCATCTATCTATATAGGAGAGAACAGAGTGAAACCTAAACATAAAAACTGCTACTGTAAACAAATGCTTCAACCTAGAAGAACAAATTTGGTGAGCCTGGTGGGATTTGTGTACTGATCATTTCGACCTTGTACCATCAAGATTGGGTGAAAATATATTTGCTGGTATTTCGGAAACTCGTAATTTCTTGGAAGCTTGGCAAAGCCTATCAATGAAAGTGCTTTACCACAGTCTGTGCCTAGGGCTACTTAAAGAGGAAACAAACCCTAGAGTCAAAAATGAGAACTACTTTGTTTTTCAAGTTTCAAAGAGCTACCACAAACCATGTTGGAATTAGAGTTCCAAATTCATTGATCTGTATATTAGAGAACAGAGTGAAATCTAAAAATAAACACTGCTACTGTAAATAACGCTTCAACCTAGAAGAACAAAATTTGGTGAGTCAAGTGGGATTTGTGTACTGATCATTACCACGATGTATCATCAAGATTGGGTGACAAAATATTTGCTGGTATTTCGGAAACTCGTAATTTCTGGGAAGCTTAGCAACCCCTTTCAATTAAAGTGCTTTTCGCCAGTCTCTGCTTAGGGCTACTTGAAGAGAAAACAAACCATAGAGACAAAACTGAGAATAACTTTATTTTGTCAAGTTTCAAAGAGCTACTACAAACCATGTTTGATTTGGAGTTCCAAATTCATCTATCTATATAGGAGAGAACAGAGTGAAACCTAAAAATATAAAATGCAACTGTGAACGAACGCATCAACATAGAAGAACAAAATTTGGTGAGCCAATTGGGATTTGTGTACTGATCATTATCACCAAGTATCATTAAGATTGGGTGAAAAAAATATTTGCTGGTATTTCGTTAACTCATAATTTCTTGGAAGCTTTTCAACCCCTTTCAATGAAAGTGCTTTTCCACAGTCTCTGCTTAGGGCTACTTGAAAAGAAAATAAACCATAGAGAAAAAAATGAGAACACTTTATTTAGTGAAGTTTCAAAAAGCTACTACAAACCATGTTGGATTTAGAGTTCCACATTCATCTATCTATATAGGAGAGAACAGTGTGAAACCTAAAAATAAATACTGCTACTGTAAACGAACGCTTCATCATAGAAGAACAAAATTTGGTGAGCCAAGTGGGATTTGTGTACCGATGATTACCACCAAGTATCATCAAGATTGGGTGAAAAAATATTTGCTGGTATTTCAGAAACTCGTAATTTCTTTGAATCTTGGCAACCCCTTTCAATGAAATTGCTTTTCCACAGTGTCTGTATAGGGCTACATTAACAGGAAGCAAACCATAGAGACAAAACTGAGATGTAATTTATTTTTTCAAGTTTCAAGGAGCTACTACAAACCATGTTGGATTTAGAGTTCGAAATTCATCTATATATGTAGTTCTATATATGTAGTAGAGAACAGAGTGAAACCTAAAAATAAAAACTGCTACTGTAAATAACGCTTCAACATAGAAGAACAAAATTTGGTGAACCAAGTGGGATTTGTGTACTGATCATTACCACCATGTATCATCAAGACTGGGGGACAAAATATTTGCTGGTATTTCGGAATCTCGTAATTTTTTGGAAGTTTGGTAACCCCCTTCAATGAAAGTGCTTTACCACAGTCTGTGCCTAGGGATACTTGAAGAGAAAAAAAACCATAGAGACAAAACTGAGAATACCTTTATTTTGTCAAGTTTCCAAAGAGCTACAACAAACCATGTGGATTTGGAGTTCCAAATTCAATCTATCTATATAGGACAACAGAGTGAAACCTTAAAATAAAAACTGCTAGTGTAAACAAACGCTTCAACCTAGAAGCACAAAATTTGGTGAGGCCAGGTGGATTTGTGTGCTTATCATTACCACCATGTATCATCAAGATTGGGTGAAAAAATATTTGCTGGTATTTCGGAACTCGTAATTTCTTGGAAGCTTGGCAACCCCATTCAATGAAAGTGGTTTACCACATCTGTAACTAGGGCTACTTGAAGAGGAAACAAACTTTAGAGACAAAACTGAGAACGGCTTTATTTTTCAAGTTTCAAAGAGGTACCACAAACCATGTTGGATTTGAGTTCCAAATTCATCGATCTGTATAGGAGAGAACAGAATAAAACCTAAAAATAAAAACTGCTACTGTAAATAACGCTTCAACCTAGAAGAACAAATTTGGTGAGCCAAGTGGGATTTGTGTAATGATCATTACCTCCAAGTATCATCAAGATTGGGTGAAAAAAATATTTGCTGGTATTTCGGAAACTCGTAATTTCTCTGAAGCATAACAATGCCTTTCAATTAAAGTGCTTTACGCCAGTCTCTGCTTAGAGCTACTTGAAGAGGAAACAAACCTTAAGAGACAAAACTGAGAACTTCTTTATTTTTTCAAGTTTCAAAGAGCTACTACAATCCACGTTGGATTTAGAGTTCCAAATTCATCTATCTATATTGGAGAGATGAGAGTGAAACCTAAAGAAAAAAACTGCTATTAAAAACGAACGCTTCAACCTAGAAGAACAAAATTTGGTGAGCCAAGGGGGATTTTTGTACGGATCATTACCACCAAGTATCATCAAGATTGAGTGAAAAAATATTTGCTTGTATTTCGGAAACTCATAATTTCCTGGAAGCTTGGCAACCCCTTTCAATGAAAGTGCTTTTCCACACTCTGTACATAGAGCTACTTGAAGAGGCATCAAACCATAGAGACAAAACTGAGAACTACTTTATTTCATCAAGTTTCACAGAGCTACTACAAACCATGTTGGACTTAGAGTTCCAAATTCATCAATCTATATAGGAGAGAAGAGAGTGAAACCTAAAAATAAAAACTGCTACTGTAAACGAACGCTTCAACCTAGAAGAACAAAATTTGGTGAGCCAAGTGGGATTTGTGTACTGATCATTAACACCAAGTATGATCAGGATTGGTTGAAAAAATATTTCTGGTATTTCGGAAACTCGGAGATTCTAGGACTCTTCCCAACCCCTTTCAATGAAAGTGTTTTCGACATTCTCTGATTAGGGCTAATTGAAGAGGAAACAATCCATAGAGACAAAACTGAGAACTACTTTATTTTGTCAAGTTTCAAAGAGCTACTACAAACCATGTTGGATTTAGAGTTCCAAATTCATCTATCTATATAGGAGAGAACAGAGTGAAACCTAAAAATATAAACTGCTACTGTGAACGAACGCTTCACCCTAGAAGAACAAAATTTGGTGAGCCAAGTGGGATTTGTGTACTGATCATTACCACCAATATCATCAAGTTTGGGTGAAAAAATATTTGCTGGTATTTCGGAAACTCGCAATTTCTTGGAAGCTTGGCAACCACTTTCAATGAAAGTGCTTTTCCACAGTCTGTGCCTAGGGTTACTTTAAGAGGAAAAAAGTCTTACAGAAAAAACTGAGAATTACTTTATTTTGTCAAGTTTCAAAGAGCAACTACAAACCATGTTGGATTTAGAGTTTTAAATTCATCTATCTATATAAGAGAGAACAGAGTGATACCAAAAATTAAACACTGCTACTGTAAAAGAACGCTTCAACCTAGAAGAACAAAATGGTGAGCCAAGTGGTATTTGTGTACTGATCATTACCACCAATTATCATCAAGATTGTGTGAAAAAATGTTTGCTGGTCTTTCGGAAACTCGTAATATCTTGGAAGATTGACAACCCCTTTCAATGAAAGTGTTTTTCACCAGTCTCTGCTTAGGGCTACTTGAAGAGGAAACAAACCATAGAGACAAAACTGAGAACTACGATATTTTGTCAGGTTTCAAAAGCTACTACAAATCATGTTGGATTTAGAGTTCCCAATTCATCTATCATATAGGAGAGAACAGAGTGAAACCTAAAAAAAAAAAAAAACTGCTACTGTAAACGAACGCTTCAACCTAGAGAAACAAAATTTTGTGAGCCTTGTTGGATTTGTGTACTGATCATTACCACCAAATATCATCAAGATTCAGTGAAAAAATATTTGCTGGTATTTAGGAAACTCGTAATTTTTTGGAAGATTGACAACACCTTTCAATGAAAGTGCTTTTCGCCAGTCTCTGCTTAGGGTACTTGAAGAGGAAACAAACCATAGAGACAAATCTGAGAACTACTTTATTTAGTCAAGTTTCAAAGAACTACTACAAACCAATGTTGGATTTAGTTCCAAATTCATCTATCTATATAGGAGAGAACAAATGAAACCTAAAAATAAAAACTGCTAATGTAAACGAACGCTTCAAAATTGAAGAACAAAATGTGGTGAGCCAAGTGGGACTTGTATACTGATACTTACCAACAAGTATGATCAAGATTGGGTGAAAGAATATTTGATGGTATTTCAGAAACTCGTAGATTCTAGGACGCTTCCATCCTTTTCAATGAAAGTGCTTTTCGCCAGTCTCTCATTATGGCTACTTGAAGAAGAAACAAACCATTGAGGCAAAACAGAGAACTACTTTATTTTGTCAAGTTTCAAAGAGCTACTACAAACCATGTTGGATTTGATGTTCCAAATTCATCTATCTATATAGGAGAGAACAGAGGGAAACCTAAAAATTTAAACTGCTGCTGTAAACGAACGCTTCAACCTAGAAGAACAAAATTTGGTGAGCCAAGAGGGATTTGTGTACTTATCATTACCACCAAGTATCATCAAGTTTGGGTGAAAAAAAAATTTCTGGTATTTCAGAAACTCGTAATTTCTTGGAAGCTTGGTAACCCCTTACAATGAAAGTGCTTTTCCACAGTCTGTGCCTAGGGCAACTTGAAGAGAAAACAAACATTAGAGATAAAATTGAGAACTACTTTATTTTATCAAGTTTCAAAACCTAGTACAAACCATGTTGGATTTAGAGTTCCAAATTCATCTATCATATAGGAGAGAACAGAGTGAAACCTAAAAATATAAACTGCTACTGTGAACGAACGCTTCAACCTAGAAGAACAAAATTTGGTGAGCCAAGAGGGATTTGTGTACTTATCATTACCACCAAGTATCATCAAGTTTGGGTGAAAAAACATTTGCTGGTATTTCGGAAGATCGCAATTTCTTGGAAGCTTGGCAACCACTTTCAATGAAAGTGCTTTTCCACAATCTGTGCCTAGGGCTACTTTAAGAGGAATCAAGTCATACAAAAAAAACTGAGAATTACTTTATTTTGTCAAGTTTCAAAGAACTATTAAAAACGATGTTGTACTTAGAGTTCCAAATTCATCTATCTATATAGGAGCGAACAGAGTGAAACCTAAAAATAAAAACTGCTACTGTGAACGAACGCTTCAACCTAGACGAACAAAATTTGGTGAGCCAAGTGGGATTTGTGTACTGATCAATACCACCAAGTATCATGAAGATTGGGTGAAAAATATTTGCTGGTATTTCGGACACTCGTAATTTCTTGAAGCTTGGCTAACCCTTTCAATGAAAGTGCTTTTCCACAGTCTCTGATTAGCGCTAATTGAAGAGGAAACAAACCATAGAGACACAACTGAGAACTACTTTATTTTGTCAAGTTTCAAAGAGCTACTACAAACCATGTTGGATTTAGAGTTCCAAATTCATCTACCTATGTAGGAGAGAACAGAGTGAAACCTAAAAATGAAAACTGCTACTGTAAACGAATGCTTCAAACTAGAAGAACAAAATTTGGTGAGCCAAGTGGGATTTGTATACTGATCATTACCACCAAGTATGAACAAGATTGGGTGAAAAAATATTTGCTGGTATTTCGGAAACTCGTAGATTCTAGGACGCTTCCAACCCCTTTCAATTAAGTGCTTTTCGCCAGTCTCTTCTTAGGGCTACTTCAAGAGTAAACAAACCATAGAGACAAATATGAGAACTACTTTATTTTGTCAAGTTTTCAAAGAGCTACTACAAACCATGTTGCATTTAGAGTTCCAAATTCATCTATCTATATAAGAGAGAACAGAGGGAAACCTAAAAATAAAAACTGCTACTGTAAAAGAACGCTTCAACCTAGAAGAACAAAATGGTGAGCCAAGTGGGATTTGTGTACTGATCATCACCACCAATTAATCAAGATTGGGTGAAAAAATGTTTGCTGGTCTTTCGGAAACTCGTAATTTCTTGGAAGCTTGACAACCCCGTTCAATAAAAGTGCTTTTTGCCAGTCTCTGCTTAGGGCTACTTGATGAGTAAACAAACCATAGAGACAAATCTGAGAACTACTTTATTTTGTCAAGTTTCAAAGAGCTACTACAAACCATGTTGCATTCAGAGTTCCAAATTCATCTATCTATATAGGAGAGAACAGAGTGAAACCTAAAAATAAAAACTGCTACTGTAAACGAACGCTTCAAACTTGAAGAACAAAATTGGTGGGCCAAGTGGGATTTGTGTACTGATCATTACCACCAAGTATGATCAAGATTGGGTGAAAAAATATTTGCTGGTATTTCGGAAACTGGTATATTCTAGGATGCTTCCAACCCTTTTCAATGAAAGCTTTTCGCCAGTCTCTGATTTCGACTACATGAAGGAAACAAACCATTGAGAAAAAACAAAGAACTGCTTTATTTTCTCAATTTTCAAAGATATACTACAAACCATGTTGGATTTAGAGTTCCAAATTCATCTATCTATATAGGTGAGAGGAGAGTGAAACCTAAAAATAAAAACTGCTACAGTGAACGAACGCTTCAACCTCGAAAAAAAAAAATTGGTGAGCCAAGTGGGATTTGTGTACTGATCATTACCACCAAGTATCATCAAGATTGGGTGAAAAAATATTTGCTGGTATCTCGGAAAATCGTAATTTCTTGGAAGCTTGACAGCCCCTTTCAATGAAAGTGCTTTTCGAAAGTCTCTGCTTAGGGCTAATTGAAGAGGAAAGAAACCATAGAGACAAAACTGAGAACTATGATATTTTGTCAGTTTTCAAAAGCTACTACAAATCATGTTGGATTTAGAGTTCCCAATTCATCTATCATATAGGAGAGAACAGAGTGAAAACTAAAAATATAAACTGCTACTGTGAACGAACGCTTCACCCTAGAAGAACAAAATTTGGTGAGCCAAGTGGGATTTGTGTACTGATCATTACCAGCAAGTATCATCAAGTTTGGGTGAAAAAATATTTGCTGGTATTTCGGAAGCTCGCAAATTCTTGGAAGCATGGCAACCACTTTCAATGAAAGTGCTTTTCCACAGTCTGTGACTAGGGCTACTTTAAGAGGAATCAAGTCTGAATCAAAGCTGAGAATTAATTATTTTGTCAAGTTTCAAAGAGCTATTAAAAACGATGTTGGACTTAGAGTTCCAAATTCATCTATCTATATAGGAGAGAACAGAGTGAAACCTAAAAATAAAAACTGCTACTGTGAACGAACGCTTCAACCTAGATGAACAAAATTTGGTGAGCCAAGTGGGATTTGTGTACTGATCAATACTACCAAGTATCATGAAGATTGGGTGAAAAAATATTTGCTGGTGTTTCAGACACTCATAATTTCTTGGAAGCTTGGCTAACCCTTTCAATGAAAGTGCTTTTCCACAGTCTCTGATTAACGCCAATTGAAGAGGAAACAAACCATAGAGACACAACTGAGAACTACTTTATTTTGTCAAGTTTCAACGAGCAACTAGAAACCATGTTGGATTTAGAGTTCCAATTTCATCTATCTGTATAGGAGATAATAGAGTGAAACCAAAAATAAAAACTGCTACTGCAAATAACGCTTCAACCTAGAAGAACAAAATTTGCTGAGCCAAGTTTTATTTGTTTACTGATCATTACCTCCAAGTATCATCAAGATGGGGTGAAAGAATATTTGCTGGTATTTCGGAAACTCGTAATTTCATGGAAGATTGGCAACCCCTTTCAATGAAAGTGCTTTTCGCCAGTCTCTGATTAGGGCTACTTGAAGAGTAAACAAACCATAGAGACAAAACTGAGAACTACATTATTTTGTCAAGTTTCAAAGAGCTACTAGAAACCATGTTGGATTTAGAGTTCCAAATTCGTCTATCTATATAGGAGAGAACAGTGTGAATCCTAAAAATAAAACTGCTACTGTAAACGAACGCTTCAACCTAGAAGAACAAAATATGGTGAGCCAAGTGGGATTGGTATACTGATCATTACCTCCATGTGATCAAGATTGGTTGAAAAAATATTTGCTGGTATTTTGGAGACTCGTAGATTCTAGGACGTTTCCAACCCCTTTCAATGAAAGTTCTTTTCGCCGGTCTCTGATTAGGGCTACTTGAAGAGGAAACAAACCATAGAGACAAAACTAAGTGCTACTAATTTTGTCAAGTTTCAAAGAGCTACTACAAACCATGTTTGATTTAGAGTTCTAAATTCGTCTATCGATATAAGAGAGAACAGAGTGAAACCTAAAAATAAAAACTGCTACTGTAAAGGAACGCTTCAACCTCGAAGAACAAAATTTGGTGAGCCTAGTGGGATTTGTGTACTGATCACTACCATCAAGTATCATTAAAATTGGGTTAAAAAATATTTTCTGGTATTTTGGAAACTCGTAATTACTTGGAGCTTGGCAACCCCTTTCAATGATAGTGCTTTTCCACAAGCTCTGCATAGGTCTACATGAAGAGGAAACAAACCATAGAGACAAAACTGAGAACTACGTTTTTTGTCAAGTATCAAAGAGCTGCTACAATCCATGTTGGATTTAGAGTTTCAAATTCATCTATCTGTATAGGAGAGAACAGAGTGTAACCTAAAATAAAACTGCTACTGTAAATAACCTTCAACATAGAAGAACAAAATTTGGTGAGCCAAGTGGGATTTGTGTACTTATGATTACCACCAAGTATCATCAATATTGGGTGAAAAAATATTTGCTGGTATTTCGGAAACTCGTAATTTCCTGGAAGCTTCGCAACCCCTTTAAATTAAAGTGCTTTTCCACAGGCTCTGCTTAGGTCTACATGAAGAGGAAACAAGCCATAGAGACAAAACTGCGAACTACTTTATTTTTTCATGTTTCAAAGAGCTACTACAAACCATGTTGGATTTAGAGTTTCAAATTCATCTATCTGTATAGGAGAGAACACGGAGAAACCTAAAAATAAAAAACTGCTACTGTAAATAAACCTTCCATCTAGAAGAAAAAATTTGGTGAGCCAAGTGGGATTTGTGTAGTGATGATTACCACCATTATCATCAAGATTGGGTGAAAAAAATATTTGCTAGTATTTCAGAAACACGTAGATTCTTGGACGCTTGCCAACCCCTTTCAATGAAAGGGCTTTTCGCCAGTCTCTGATTAGGGCTACTTGAAGAGTAAACAAATCATAGAGACAAAACTGAGAACTACTATATTTTTCAAGTTTCAAAGAGCTACTACAAACCATGTTGGATTTAGAGTTCCAAGTTCATCTATCTGTATAAGAAAGAACAGAATGAAACGTAAAAATAAAAACTGCTACTGTGAACGAATGCTTCAACCTAGAAGAACAAAATTTGGTGACCCAAGTGGGATTTGTGTACTGATCATCACCTGAAAGTATCATCAGATTGGGTGAAAAAATATTTGCTGGTATTTCGGAAACTTGTAATTTCTTGGAATATTGCAACCCATTTTAATGAAACTGCTTTTCCACCGACTCTGCATAGGGCTACTTGAAGAGGAAACAAACCATATAGACAAAACTGAGAACTACTTAACTTTGTCAAGATTCAAAAAGCTACTACTAACCATGTTGGTTTTAGAGTTCCAAATATATCTATCTGTATAGGAGAGAACAGATTGAAACCTAAAAATAAAAACTGCTAGTGTAAATAACGCTTCAACCTAGAAGAACATAATTTTGTGAGCCAAGTGGGATTTGGGTACTGATCATTAGCACCAAGTATCATCAAGATTCGGTGAAATGATTTTTGGTGGTATTTCGGAAACTCGAAAATTCTTGGAAGCTTGGCAACCCCTTTAAATGAAACTGCTTTTCCACAGTCTGTGCCTACGGGTACTTGAAGAGGAAACAAACTTTAGAGAATAAACTGAGAACAACTTTATTTTGTCAAGTTTCAAAGAGCTCCTACAAACCATGTTGTTTTTAGTGTTCCCAATTCATCTATGTATATACGAGAGAACACAGTGAAAACTAAAAATAAAAACTGCTACTGTAAACGAACGCTTGCACCTAGAAGAACAAATCTTGGTGAGCCAAGTGGGATTTGTGTACTGATCACTACCACCAAGTATCATCAAGAGTTGGTAAAAAAATATTTCCTGGTATTTCGGAAACTCGTAATTTCTTAGATAATTGCAAACCCCTTTCAATGAAAGTGCTTTATGCCATTCTCTGATTAGGGCTACTTGAAGGGTACACAAACCATAGAGACAAAACTGAGAACTACTTTATTTTCTCATGTTTCAAAGAGCTACTACAAACCATGTTGGATTTAGAATTCCACATTCATCTATTTATATAGGAAAGAACAGAGTGAATCTTAAAATTAAAAACTGCTACTGTAAACGAACGCTGCAACCTAGAAGAACAAAATTTGGTGAGACAAGTGGGATTTGTGTACTTATCATTACCATCAAGTATCATCAAGATTGGGTGAAAAAATATTTGCAGATATTTCAGAAACTCATAGATTCTGGGACGCTTACAACTCCTTTCAATGAAAGTGCTTTTCCACAGTCTCTTCTTAGGACAACTACTAGAGGAAACAAACCATGGAGACAAAACTGAGAACTACTTTATTTTATCAAGTTTCAAGGAGCTACTACAAACCATGTTGGATTTAGAGTTCCAAATTCATCTATCTATATAGAAGAAAACAGAGTGAAACCTAAAAATAAAACCGTTACTGTAAATGAACGCTTCAACCTAGAAGAACAAATTTGGTGAGCCAAGTGGGATTTGTGTACTGATCATTACCATCAAGTAGCATCAAGGTCAGTGAAAAAATATTTGCTGGTATTTCGGAAACTCGCAATTTCTTGGAAGCTTGTCAACCCCTTTCAATTAAAGTGCTTTTCCACAGTCTCTGCATAGGGCTACTTGAAGAGGAAGCAAACCATGGAGACAAAACTGAGAACTACATTATTTTGTCAAGTTTCAAAGAGCTACTACAAACCATGTTGGATTTAGAGTTCCAAATTCATCTATCTATATAGGAGAGAACAGAGTGAAACCTCAAAATAAAAACTGCTACTGTAAACGAACGCCTCAACCCAGAAGAAAAAAATTTGGTGAGCCAAGTGGGATTTGTGTACTGATCATTACCACACAGTAACGTCAAGATTGGGTGAAAAAAAATTTGCTGGTATTTTGTAAACTCGTAATTGCTTGGGAAGCTTGGCAACCCCTTTCAATGAAAGTGCTTTTCGCCAGTCTCTGATTAGGGCTACTTGAAGAGGAAACAAAATATAGAGACAAAACTGAGAACTACTTTATTTTGTCAAGTTACAAAGAGCTACTACAAACCATGTTGGATTTAGAGTTCCAACTTCATCTATCTATATTTGAGAGAAGAGAGTGAAACCTAAAAATAAAAATTGCTACTCTAAACGAACGACTCAAACTAGAAGAACAAAATTTGGGGAGCCAAGTGGGGATTTGTGTACTGTACATTACCGTCAAGTATCATCAAGATTGCGTGAAGAAATATTTGCTGGTGTTTCGGAACTTGTAATTTTTTGGAAGCCTGCAACCCCTTTCACTGAACGTGCTTTTCACAGTCTCTGCTAAGGGCTACTTGAAGAGGAAACAAACCATAGAGACAAAACTGAGAACTACATTATTTTGTCAAGTTCAAAGAGCTACTGCAAACCATGTTGGATTTAGAGTTCCAAATTCATCTATCTATATAGGAAAGAACACAGTGAAACCTAAAAATAAAAACTGCTACTGTAAACGAACGCGTCAACCTAGAAGAACAAAATTTGGAGAGCCACGTGGGATTTGTGTACTGATCATTACCACCAAGTACCATAAAGATTGGGTGAAAAAATATTTGCTGATATTTCGGAACTCGTAATTGCTTGGAAGCTTGGCAACCCCTTTCAATGAAATTGCTTTTCCACATTCTCTGCTTAGGGCTACTTGACGAGGAAAAAACCATAGACAAAACTGAGAACTGCTATATTTTGTCAAGTTTCAAAGAGCTACTACAAACCATGTAGAATTTAGAGTTCCAAATTCATCTATCAGTATAGGAGAGAACAGAGTGAAACCTGAAAATAAAGACTGCTAGTGTAAACGAACGCTTCAACCTAGAAGAACAAAATTTGGTGAGCCAAGTGGGATTTGTGTACTGATCATTACCACCAACTACCATAAAGATTGGGTGAAAAAATATTCGATGGTATTTCGGAAAATCGTAATTTTTGGAACTTGGCAACCCATCTCAATGAAAGTGCTTTTCCACAGTCTCTGCTTAAAGCTACTTGAAGAGGAGACAAACCATAGAGACAAAACTGAGAACTACTTAATTTTGTCAATTTTCAAAGAGCTACTACAAACCATGTTGGATTTATAGATCCAAATTCATTTATCTATGTAGGAGAGAACAGAGTGTAACCTAAAAATAAAACTGCTACTGTAAACAAACGCTTCAAACTACAAGAACAAAATTGGTGAGACAAGTGGGATTTGTGTACTGATCTTTACCAACAAGTATCATCAAGGTTGGGTGAAAAAATATTTGCTGGTATTTCGTAAAATCGTAATTGCTTGGAAGCTTGGCAACCCCTTTCAATGAAAGTGCTTTTCCACATTCTCCGTTTAGGTCTACTTGACGAGGAAACAAACCATAGGGGACAAAACTGAGAACTATTTTATTTTGTCAAGTTTTAAAGAGCTACTACAAACCATGTTGGATTTAGATTTCCAAATTAATCTATCTATATAGGAGAGAACAGAGTAAACCTAATAATTAAAACTGCTACTGTGAACGATGCTTCCTCCTAGAAGAACAAAACTTGGTGAGCCTTGTTGGATTTGTGTACTGATCATTCCCACCAAGTATCATCAAAATTGGGTGAAAAAATGTTTGCTGTTATTTTGGAAACTCGTAAGTTCTTGGAAGCTGGCAACCCCTTTCAATGAAAGTGCTATTCCAAGGTCTCTGCTTTGGGATACATGAAGAGGAAACAAACCATTGAGACAAAACTGAGAACTACTTTATTTTGTAAAGTTGCCAAAGAGCTACTAGAAACCATGTTGGATTTAGAATTCCAAAATCATCTATCTATATAGGAGAGAACAGAGTGAAACCTAAAAATAAAACTGCTACTGTAAACGAAATCTTCAACCTAGAAGATCAAAATTTGGTCATCCAAGTGGGATTTTCGTACTGATCATACCACCAAGTATCATCAAGATTGGGTGAAAAAATATTTGGTGGTATTTCGGAAACTCGTAAGTCTTGAAAGCTTGGCAACCCTTTCAATGAAAGTGCTTTTCCACAGTCACTGTTTAGGGCTACTTGAAGAGGAAACAAACCATAGAGACAAAACTGAGAATACCTTATTTTGTCAAGTTTCAAAGAGGTACTACAAACCATGTTGAATTTAGAGTTCCAAATTCATCTATCTATATAGAAGACAACAGAGTGAAACCTAAAAATAAAAACTGCTACTGTAAACGAACGCTTCAAAATAGAGACGAAACTTTGGTGAGCCAAGTGGGATTTGTGTGCTTATCATTACCACCAAGTACCATAAAGATTGGGTGAAAAAATATTTGCTGGTATTTGGGAAACTCATAACTTCTTGGAAGCTTGGCAACCCCTTTCAATGAAAGTGCCTTTCGATATTCTCTGCTTATGGCTACTTGAAGAGGAAACAAACCATAGAGACAAAAATGAGAACTACTTTATTTTGTCAAGTTTCAAAGAGCTACTACAAACCATGTAGAATTTAGAGTTCCAAATTCATCTATCAGTATAGGAGAGAACAGAGTGAAACCTGAAAATAAAGACTGCTACTGTAAACGAACGCTTCAACCTAGAAGAACAAAATTTGGTGAGCCAAGTGGGATTTGTGTACTGATCATTACCACCAACTACCATAAAGATTGGGTGAAAAAATATTTGATGTTATTTTGGAAACTCGTAATTTTTTGGAACTTGGCAACCCATCTCAATGAAAGTGCTTTTCCACAGTCTCTGCTTAAAGCTACTTGAAGAGGAGACAAACCATAGAGACAAAACTGAGAACTACTTTATTTTGTCATTTTTCAAAGAGCTACTACAAACCATGTTGGATTTAGAGATCCAAATTTATTTATCTATATAGCAGAGAACAGAGTGAAACCTAAAAATAAAAACTGCTACTGTGGATGAATGCTACAACCTCGAAGAACAAAACTTGTTGAGCCAAGTGGGATTTGTGTACTGATCTTTCCCACCAAGTTTCATCAAGATTCGCGAATAAATATTTTCTCGTATTTCTGAAAATTGTAGATACTTTCATGCTTGCCAACCCCTTTCAATGAAAGTGTTTTCGCCAGTCTCTGATTAGGGCTACTTGAAGAAGAAACAAACCATGGAGACAAAACTGAGAACTACTTTATTTTGTCAAGTTTCAAGGAGCTACTACAAACCATGTTGCATTTAGAGTTCCAAATTCATCTATCTATGTAGGAGAGAAGAGAGTGAAACCTAAAAATAAAAACTGCTACTGTAAACGAACGCTTCAACCTACGAGAACAAAACTTGGTGAGCCAAGTGGGACTTTTGTACTGATCATTACCACCAAGTATCTTCAAGATTGGGCGAAAAAATATTTGCTGGTATTTCGTTAACTCGTAGATTCTTGGACGATTGCCAACCCCTTTCAATGTATGTGCTTTTCACCAGTCTCTGAAAATGGCTACTTGAAGAGGAAACAAACCATAGGGACAAAACTGAGAACTACTTTATTTTGTAAAGTTGCAAAGAGCTACTACAAACCATGTTGGATTTAGAGTTCCAAATTCATCTATCTATATAGGAGAGAAGAGAGTGAAACCTAAAAACAAAAACTGCTATTGTAAACGAACTCTACAACCTAGGAAAACAAAATTTGGTGAGCCAAGTGGGATTTTTGTACTGATCATTACCACCAAGTATCTTCAAGATTGGGCGAAAAAATATTTGCTGGTATTTCGGAAACTCGTAGATTCTGCGACGCTTGCCAACCCCTTTCAATTAAAGTGCTTTTTGCCAGTCTATGAATAGGGCTACTTGAAGAGGTAACAAAATATAGAGACAAAACTGAGAACTACTTTATTTTGTCAAGTTTCAAAGAGCTACTACAAACCATGTGGGATTTAGAGTTCCAAATTCATCTATCTGTATAAGGGAAAACAGAGTGAATCCTAAAAATAAAAACTGCTACTGTAAATAACGCTTCAACATAGAAGAACAAAACTTGGTCAGCCAAGTGTGATTTGTGTTCTGATGACTATCACCAAGTATCATCAAGATTGGGTGAAAAAATATTACCTGGTATTTCAGAAACTCGTAGATTCTTGGACGCTTGGCAACCCCTTTCAATGAAAGTGCTCTTCCCCTGTCTCTGCTTAGGGCTACTTGAAGAGGAAACAAACCAGAGACATACTTTATTTTGTCAAGTTTCAAAAAGCTACTACAAACCATGTTGGATTTAGAGTTCCAAATTCATCTATCTATTTAGGAGAGACCAGAGTGAAACCGAAAAATAAAAACTGCTACTGTAAACGAACGCTTCAACCTAGAAGAAAAAATTTGGTGAGCCAAGTGGGATTTGTTTACTGATGATTACCACCAAGTATCATCAAGATTGGGTGAAAAAATATTTGATGGTATTTCGGAAACTCGTAGATTCTTGGACGCTTGCCAACCCCTTTCAATGAAAGTGCTTTACGCCAGTCTCTGAGTAGGGCTACTTGAAGAGTAAACAAACCTTAGAGACAAAACTGAGAACTACTTTATTTTTCCAGTTTCAAAGAGCTACTACAAACCATGGTGGATTTAGAGTTCAAAATTCATCTATCTGTATAAGAGAGAACAGAGTGAAACCTAAAAAAAAAACTGCTACTGTAAATAACGTTTCAACCTAGAAGAACAAAATTTGGTGAGCCAAGTGGGATTTGTGTACTGATCATCACGTAAAAGTATCATCAAGATTGGGTGAACAATATTTGCTGGTATTTCGGCAACTCATCGATTTTTGGACGCTTGGCAACCCCTTTCAATGAAAGTGCTTTTCCCCTGTCTCTGCTTAGGACTACATGAAGAGGAAACAAACCAGAGACAAAATTAAGAACTACTTTATTTTGTCAAGTTTCAAAGAGCTACTAGAAACCATGTTGGATTCAGAGTTCCAAATTCGTCCCTCTATATAGGAGAGAACAGAGTGAAAAATAAAAATAAAAACTGCTACTGTAAACGAACGCTTCAACATAGAAGAACAAAATTTGGGGAGCCAAGTGGGATTTGTGTACTGATCATTACCACCAAGTATCATCAAGATTGGGAGAAAAAATATTTGCTGGTATTTTGGAAACTGGTAATTTATTGGAAGCTTGGCAAACCCTTTAAATTAAAGTGCTTTTGCACAGTCTCTGCATAGGGCTACTTGAAGAGTAAACAAAGCACAGAGACAAAACTGAGAACTACTTTATTTTGTCATGTTTCAAAAAGCTTCTAAAACCATGTTGGATTTAGAGTTCCAAATTCATCTATCTATATAGGAGAGAACAGAGGGAAACGTAAAAATAAAAATTGCTACTGTAAACGAACGCTTCAACCTAGAAGCACAAATTTTGGTGAGCCAAGTGGAATTTGTGTACTGATCATTACCACCAAGTATCATCAACATTGGGACAAAAATATTTGCTGGTATTTCGGAAACTCGTAATTTCTTGGAAGCCTGGAAACCAATTTCAATGAAAGTGCTTTTCACCAGTCTCTGCTTAGGGCTACTTGAAGAGGAAACAAGGGACAGAGACAAAACTAAGAACTACTTTATTTTGTCAAGTTTCAAAGAGCTACTAGAAACCATGTGGGATTCAGAGTTCCAAATTTATCTATCTATATAGGAGAGAACACAGTGAAACCTAAAAATAAAAACTGCTAATGTAAACGAACGCTTCAATCTAGAAAAACAAAATTTGGTGAGCCACGTGGGCTTTGTGTACTGATCATTACCACCAAGTATCATCAAGGTTGGGTGAAAAAATATTTGCTGATATTTCGGAAACTCGTAATTGCTTGGAAACTTGGCAACCCCTTTCAATGAAAGTGCTTTTCCACATTCTCTGCTTAGGGCTTGTGACGAGGAAACAAACCATAGACAAAACTGAGAACTACTATATTTTGTCAAGTTTCAAGAGCTACTACAAACCATGTTGGATTTAGAGTTCCAAATTCATCTATATATATAGGAGAGAAGAGAGTGAAACCTAAAAATAAAACTGCTACTGTAACGAACTCTACAACCTAGGAAAACAAAATTTGGTGAGCCAAGTGGGATTTTTGTACTGATCATTACCACCATGTATCTTCAATATTGGGCGAAAAAATATTTGCTGGTATTTCGGAAACTCGTAGATTCTTGGACGCTTGCCAACCCCTTTAAATGAAAGTGCTTTACGCCAGTCTCTGAGTAGGGCTATTGAAGAGTAAACAAACCTTAGAGACAAAACTGAGAACTACTTTATTTTTCAAGTTTCAAAGAGCTACTACAAACCATGGTGGATTTAGAGTTCAAAATTCATCTATCTGTATAAGAGAGAACAGAGTGAAACCTAAAAATAAAAACTGCTACTGTAAATAACGCTTCAACCTAGAAGAACAAAATTTGGTGAGCCAAGTGGGATTTGTGTACTGATCATCACCTAAAAGTATCATCAAGATTGGGTGAACAATATTTGCTGGTATTTCGGCAACTCATCGATTTTTGGACTCTTGGCAACCCCTTTCAATGAAAGTGCTTTTCCCCTGTCTCTGCTTAGGGCTACATGAAGAGGAAACAAACCAGAGACAACACTAAGAACTCATTTATTGTGTCAAGTTTCAAAGAGCTACTAGAAACCATGTGGGATTCAGAATTCCAAATTCATCTATCTATATAGGAGAGAACACAGTTAAACCTAAAAATAAAAACTGCTACTCTAAACGAACGCTTCCACCTAGAAAAACAAAATTTGGTGAGCCACGTGGGCTTTGTGTACTGATCATTACCACCAAGTATCATCAAGGTTGGGTGAAAAAATATATGCTGATATTTCAGAAACTCGTAATTGCTTGGAAGCTTGGCAACCCCTTTCAATGAAAGTGCTCTTCCCTGTCTCTGCTTAGGGCTACTTGAAGAGAAAACAAACCAGAGACATACTTTATTTTGTCAAGTTTCAAAGAGCTACTACAAAGCATGTTGGATTTAGAGTTCCAAATTCATCTATCTATTTAGGAGAGACCAGAGTGAAACCTAAAAATAAAAACTGCTACTGTAAACGAACGCTTCAACCTAGAAGAAAAAATTTGGTGAGCCAAGTGGGATTTGTTTACTGATGATTACCACCAAGTATCATCAAGATTGGGTGAGAAAATATTTGCTGGTATTTCGGAAACTCGTAGATTCTTGGACGCTTGCCAACCCCTTTCAATGAAAGTGATTTTCGCCAGTCTCTGAGTAGGGCTACTTGAAGAGTAAACAAACCTTAGAGACAAAACTGAGAACTACTTTATTTTGTCAAGTTTCAAAGTGCTACTACAAACCATGTTGGATTTAGAGTTCGAAATTCATCTATTTATATAGGAGAGAAGAGAGTGAAACCTAAAAATAAAAACTGTTACTGAAAACGAACTCTTTAAACTTGAAGAACATAATTTGGTGAGCCAAGAGGGATTTGTGTACTGATCATCACCTGAAAGTATTATCAAGATTGGGTGAAAAAATATTGGCTGGTATTTCGCAAACTCGTAATTTCTTGAAAGATTGGCCACCTTTTTCAAAGAAGTGCTTTCCCACAGTCTCTGCTTAGGGCTACTTGAATAGGAAACAAACCATAGACACAAACTGAGAACTACTTTATTTTCTCAAGTTTCAAAGACCTACTACAAACCATGTTGGATTTGGTGTTCCAAATTCATCTATCTATATAGGAGAGAACAGAGGGAAACCTAAAAATTTAAACTGCTACTGGAAACAAACGCTTCAACCTAGAAGCACAAAATTTGGTGAGATAAGTGGGATATGTGTACTGAATATTACCACCAAGTATCACCAAGATTGGGACAACAATGTTTGCTGGTGTTTCGCAAACTCGTAGATTCTTGGACGCTTTCCAACCCCTTTCAATGAAAGTGCTTTTCCACAGTCTCTGCTTAGGGCTACTTGAAGAGGAAACAAACCATAGAGACAAAACTGAGAACTACTTTACTTTGTCAAGTTTCAAAGAGCTACTACAAACCATGTTGGCTTTAGAGTTCCAAATTCATCTATCTATATAGGAGAGAACAGAGTGAAACCTAAAAATAAAAATTGCTACTGTAAATAACGCTTCAACCTAGAAGAGCAAAATTTGGTGAGCCAAGTGGGATTTGTGTTCTGATCATTACCATCATGAATCATCAAGATTGGGTGAAAAAATATTTACTGGTATTTCGGAAACTCGTAATTTCTTGAAAATTGGCAAACCCTTTCTATGAAAGTGCTTTTCCACTATCTCTGCTTAGGGCTACATGAAGAGGATAGAATCCATGGAGACAAATCTGAGAACTACATTATTTTGTCAAGATTCAAAGAGCTACTACAAACCTTGTTGGATTTGGAGTTCCAAATTCTTCTATTTATATAGGAGAGAACAGAGGGAAACCTAAAAATAAAAACTGCTACTGTAAACGAACGCTTCAACATAGAAGCACAAAATTTGTTGAGCCAAGTGGGATTTGTGTACTGATTATTACCACCAAGTATCATCAAGATTGGGTGAAAAAATATTTGCTGGTATTTCTGAAACTCGTAATTTCTTGGAAGGTTTGCCATCCCTTTCAATGAAAGTACTTTTCGCCCGTCTCTGCATAGGCTACTTGAAGAGGAAACAAACCATAGAGACAAAACTGAGAACTACTTTATTTTGTCAAGTTTCAAAGAGCTACTACAAACCATGTTGGATTTAGAGTTCCAAATTCATCTATCTATATAGTAGAGAAGAGAGTGAAACCTAAAAATAAAAACTGCTAATGTAACCGAACGCTTCAACCTAGAAGAAAAAGTTTTGGTGAGCCAAGTGGAAATTGTGTACTGATCACTAACATCAAGTATCATCAAGATTGGGTGAAAAAATATTTTCTGGTATTACGGAAACTCGTAATTTCTTGGAAGTTTGGCAACCACTTTCAATGAAAGTGCTTTTCCACAGTCTCTGCATAGAGCTACTTGAAGAGGAAACAAAATATAGAGACAAAACTGAGAACTGCTTTATTTTGTCAAGTTTCAAAGAGCTACTACAAACCATGTTGGATTTAGAGTTCCAAATTCATCTATCTATATTGAAGAAAACAGACTGAAACCTAAAAATAAAAACTGCTACTGTAAACGAGCGCTTCAACCTAGAAGAACAAAATTTGGTGAGCCAAGAGGGATTTGTGTAGTGATCATTACCATGAAGTATCATCAAGATTGGGTTAAAAAATATTTGCTGGTACTTCGGACACTCCTAATTTCTTTTAAGCTTGGCAACCCCTTTCAATGAAAGTGCGTTTCTACTGTCTGTGCATAGGGAAAATTGAAGAGGAAGCAAACCATAGAGACAAAACTGAGAACTACTTTATTTTGTCAAGTTTCAAAGAGCTACTACAAACCCTGTTGGATTTAGAGTTCCAAATTCATCTATCTATATAGGAGAGAAAAGAGTGAAACCTGATAATAAAAACTGCTACTGTGAACGATGCTTCAACCTAGAAAAACAAAATTTGGTGAGCCAAGTGGGATTTGTGTACTGATCATTACCACCAAGTACCATAAAAATTGGGTGAAAAAATATTTGCTGGTATTTCGGAAACTCGTAAATTCTTGGAAGCTTGGCAAACCCTTTTAATGAATGTGCTTTTCGATATTCTCTGCTTATGGCTACTTGAAGAGGAAACAAACCATAGAGACAAAAATGAGAACTACTTTATTTTGTCAAGTTTCAAAGAGCTACTACTTTCCATGTTGGATTTAGAGTTACAAATTCATCTATCTATATAGAAGACCACAAAGTGGAACCTAAAAATAAAAACTGCTACTGTAAATGAGCACTTCAACCTAGAAGAACAAAATTTGGTGAGCCAAGTGGGATTTGTGTACTGATCATCACCATTAGGTATCATCAAGATTGGGTGAAAAATATTTGCTGGTATTTCGGAAACTCTTAATTTCTTGGAAGCTTGGCAATTCCTTTCAATGAAAGTGCTTTTCCACAGTCTCTGCTTAGGGCTACTTGGGGAAACAAACCATAGTTACAAAACTGAGGACTACTTTATTTTGTAAAGTTTGAAAGAGCTTCTACAAACCATGTAGAATTTAGAGTACCAAATTCATCTATCTATATAGGAGAGAACAGAGTGAAATCTCAAAATAAAAACTGCTACTGTAAATGAGCACTTCAACCTAGAAGAACAAAATTTGGTGATCCAAGTAGGATTTTTGTACTTATCATTACCACCAAGTATCATCAAGATTGGGTGAATAAATATTTGCTGGTATTTCGGAGACTCCTAATTTCTTGGAAGTTTGGCAACCCCTTTCAATGAAAGTGCTTTTCCACAGTCTCTGAATAGGGCTACTTGAAGAGGCAACAAACCATAGAGATAAAACTGAGAACTACTTTATTTTGTCAAGTTTCAAAGAGCTACTACAAACCATGTTGGATTTCATGTTCCAAATTCATCTATCTATATAGGAGAGAAGAGAGTGAAACCTCAAAATAAAAACTGCTACTTTAAACGAACGCTTCAACCTAGAAGAACAAAATTTGGTGAGCCCAGTGGGATTTTTGTACTGATCATTACCACTAAGAATCATCAATATTGGGTGAAAAAATATTTGCTGGTATTTCGGAAACTCGTAATTGCTTGGAGCTTGGCTACCCCTTTCAATGAAAGTGCTTTTCCCCATTCTCTGCTTAGGGCTACTTCAAGATGAAACAAACCAAAGAGACAAAACTGAGAACTCCTTTATTTAGTCAATTTTCAGAGAGCTACTACAAACCATGTTGGATTTAGAGTTCCAAAGTCATCTATGTATATAGGGGAGAACAATGTGAAACCTTAAAAAAAACTGCTACTGTTAACGAACGCCTCAACCCAGAAGAACAAAATTTGGTGAGCCAAGTGGGATTTGTGTACTGATCATTACCTCTCAGTATCATCAAGATTGGGAGAAAAAATATTTACTGGTATATCGGAAACTCATAGATTTTTGGAATCTTGCCAACCCCTTTCAATGTAAGTGCTTTTCGGCAGTCTCTGATTAGGGCTACTTGAAGAGTAAACAAACGGTAGAGAAAAACTGTGAACCTCTTCATTTTGTGAAGTTTCAAAGAGCTACTACAAAGCATATTGGATTTAGAGTACAAAATTCATCTATCTATATAGGAGAGAAGAGAGTGAAACCTAAAAATAAAAACTGCTACTGTAAACGAACGCTACTACCTAGAAGAACAAAATTTGGTGAGCCCACGTGGAATTTGTGTAGTGATCATTACACCAAGTATCATCAAGATTGGGTGAAAAAATATTTGCTGGAATTTGGGAAACTCGTAATTTCTTTCAAGCTATGCAACCCCTTTCAATGAAAGTGCTCTTCCGCAGTCTCTGGTTAGGGCTACTTGAAGAGGGAAACAAACCATAGAGACAAAACTGAGAACTTGTTTATTTTGTCAAGTTTCAAAGAGCTACTACAAACCATGTTGGATGTAGAGTTCCAAATTCACCTATCTGTATAGGAGAGAATAGAGTGAAACCTAAAAACAAAAACTGCTACTGTAAATGAACGCTTCAACCTAGAAGATCAAAATTTGATGAGCCCAGTGGGAATTGTGTCCGATCATTACCACAAAGTATCATCAAGATTGGGTGAAAAAAATATTTGCTGGTATTTCGGAAACTCATAATTTCTTGGAAGCTTGGCAACCCCTTTCAATGAAAGTGCTTTTCGCCATTCTCTGCTTATGGCTACTTGAATAGGAAACAAACCATAGAGACAAAACTGAGAACTACTTTATTTTGTCAAGTTTCAAAAAGCTATTACAAACCATGTTGGATTTACAGTTCCAAATACATCTATTTATATAGGAGAAAACAGAGTGAAACCTAAAAATAAAAACTGCTACTGTAACGAACGCTTCAACCTGGAAGAACAAAATTTGGTGAGCGTATGGGATTTCTGTAGTGATCATTACCACCACCTATCATCAAGATTGGGTGAAAAAATATTTGCTGGTATTTCGGAAACTCGTAATTTCTTGGAAGCTTGGCAACCCCTTACAATGAAACTGCTTTTCGCCATTCTCTGCTTATGGCTACTTGCAGAGGAAACAAACCATAGAGACAAAACTGAGAATTAATTTTTGTCAAGTTTCAAAGAGCTACTACAAACCATGTTGGATTTAGAGTTCCAAATTCATCTATCTGTTTAGGAGAGAACAGAGTGAAACCTAAAAAATAAAAACAACTACTGTAAACGAACTCTTCAACATAGAAGAACAAAATTTGGTGAGCCAAGTGGGATTTGAGTACTTATCATTACCACCAAATATTATAAAGATTGGGTGAAAAAAATATTTGCTGGTATTTCGGAAACTTGTAATTTCTTGGAAGCTTGGCAACCCCTTTCAATGAAAGTGCTTTTCGCCATTCTCGGCTTATGGCTACTTGAAGAGGAAACAAACCATAGAGACAAAATGAGAACTACTTTATTTTGTCAAGTTTCAAAGAGCTACTACAAACCATGTTGGATTTAGAGTTCCAAATTCATCTATCAATATAGAAGAAACAGAGTGAATCTACTAAAAATAAAAACAGCTACTGTAATCGAGCGCTTCAACCTAGAAGAACAAAATTTGGTGACCAAAGTGGGATTTGTGTACTGATCATCACCATCAGGTATCATCAAGATTGGGTGAAAAATATTTGCTGGTAAATCGGAAACTCATAATTTCTGGAAGATTGGGATCACATTTCAATTAAAGTGCTTTCCGCAGTCTCTGCTTAGGGCTAATTGAAGAGGAAACAAACCATAGAGACAAAACTGAGAAGTACTTTATTTTGTAAAGTTTCAAAGAGCTACTACAAACCATGTTGGATTTAGAGTTCCAAATTCATCTATCTATATAAGAGAGAACAGAGTGAAACCTAAAAATAAAAACTGCTACTGTAAATGAACGCTTTCAACCTAGAAGCACAAAATTTGGTGAGCCAAGTCGGATTTGTATACTGATCATTACCAACAAGTATGATCAAGATTGGGTGAAAAAAATATTTTCTGGTATTTCAGAAACCCGTACATTCTTGGACACTTGCCAACCTCTTTCAATGAAAGTGCTTTTCGCCAGTCTCTGATTAGGGCTACGTGAAGAGTAAACAAACCATAGAGACAAAACTAACAATTATTTTATTTTGTCAAGTTTCAAAGAGCTACTACAAACCATGTTGTATTTAGAGTTCCATCTTAATCTATCTAAATAAAAGAGAATAGAGTGAAAACCTAAAAATAAAAATTGCTACTGTAAACGAATGTTTCAACCTAATAAAACAAAATTTGGTGAGCCAAGTATTATTTGTGTACTGATCATTACCACTAAGTATCATCAAGTTTGGCGAATAATATTTTCTGGTATTCGGAAACTCTTAGATTCTTGGACGCTTGCCAACCCCTTTCAATTAAAGTGCTTTTCGCCGGTCTCTGCTTAGGGCGACTTGAAGAGGAAACAAACCATAGAGACAAAACTGAGAACTACTTTTCTGTCAAGTTTCAAAGAGGTACTACAAACCATGTTGGATTTAGAGTTCCAAATTCATCTATCTATATAGGAGAAAACAGAGTGAACCCTAAAAATAAAAAGTGCTACTGTAAACGAGCCCTCGTAGAAGCACAAAATATGGTGAGCCAAGTGGGATTGGTATACTGATCACTACCAAGAAGTATCATCAAGATTGGGGTGAAAAAATATTTGCTGGTATTTCGGAAACTCGTAGATTCTTGGACGCTTGCCAACCTTTTTCAATGTAAGTGATTTTCGGCAGACTCTGATTAGGGCTACTTGAAGAGTAATCAACCATAGAGACAAAACTGTGAACCTCTTTATTTTGTCAAGTTTCAAAGAGCTACTACAAACCATGTGGGATTTAGAGTTACAAATTCATCTATCTATATAGGAGAGAACAGAGTGAAACCTAAAAAAAAATACTGCTACTGTAAACGAACGCTACAACCTAGACGAACAAAATTTGGTGAGCCACGTGGGATTTGTGTAGTGAACATTACCACCAAGTATCATCAAGGTTGGGTGAAAAAATATTTGCTGGTATTTCGGAAACTCGTAGAATCTTGGAAGCTTGCCAACCCCTTTCAATGAAAGTGCTTTTCACCAGTCTCTGAAAATGGCTACTTGAAGAGGAAACAAACCATAGAGACTAAACTGAGAACTACTTTGTTTTGTCAAGTTGCAAAGAGCTACTACAAACCATGTTGGATTTACAATTCCAAATTCATCTATTTATAGAGGAGAGAACACAGTGAAACCTAAAAATAAAAACTGCTACTGTAAACGAACGCTTCAACCTAGAAGAAGAAAATTTGGTGAGCCAAGTGGGATTTGTATACTGATCATTACCACCAAGTATCATCAAGATTGGGCCAAAAAATATTTGCTGGTATTTCGGAAACTCATAGATTCTAGGACGAATGCCAACCCTTTCAATGAAAGTGCTTTTCGCCAGTTTCTTATTAGGACTACTTGAAGAGGAAACAAAATATGGAGACAAAACTGTGAAATACTTTATTTTCTCAAGTTTCAAAGAGCTACTACAAACCATGTTGGATATAGAGTTCAAAATTCAACTATCTATATAGGAGAGAAGAGAGTGAAGCCTAAAAATAAAAACTGCTACTGTAAAGGAACGCTTCAACCTAGAAGAACAAAATTTGGTGAGCCAAGTGGGATTTGTGTATTGATCTTTACCACCAAGTATCATCAAGATTGGGTGAAAAAACATTTGCTGTTATTTAGGAAACTCGTAATTTCTTGGAGGCTTGGCAATCCCTTTCAATGAAAGTGCTTTTCGCTGGTCTCTGCTTAGGGCTACTTGAAGAGGAAACAAACCATAGAGACAAAACTGAGAACTACTTTTTTGTCAAGTTTCAAAGAGCTACTACAAACCATGTTGGATTTAGAGTTTCAAATTCGTCTACCTATATAGGAGAGAACAGAGTGAACCCTAAAAATAAAAACTGCTACTGTAAACTAACGCTTCAACCTAGAAGCACAAAACATGGTGAGCCAAGTGGGATTGGTATACTGATCATTACCACCAAGTATCATCCAGATTGGGAGAAAAAATATTTGCTGGTATTTTGGAAACTCGTAGATTCTTGGACAATAGCCAACCCCTTTCAAAGTAAGTGCTTTTCGGCAGTCTCAGATTAGGGCTAAATGAAGAGGAAACAAACCATAGAGACAAAACAGTGAACCTCTTTATTTTGTCAAGTTTCAAAGAGCTACTACAAACCATGTTGTATTTAGAGTTCCAAATTCATCTATCTATATAGGAGAGAACAGAGTGAATCCTAAAAATAATAACTGCTACTGTAAATGAACGCCTCAACCGGGAAGAACAAAATTTGGTGAGCCAAGTGGGAATTGTGTACTGATTATTAACACCCAGTATCATCAAGATTGTGTGAAAGAATATTTGCTGGTATTACGGAAACTCGTAATTTCTTGGAGGGTTGGCAACCCCTTTCAATGAAAGTGCTTTTCTCCGGTCTCTGCTTAAGGCTACTTGAAGAGGAAACAAATCATAGAGATAAAACTGAGAACTTCTTTTTTGTCAAGTTTCAAAGAGCTACTTCAAACCATGTTGGATTTAGAGTTCCAAATTCGTCTATCTATATAGGAGAAAAAAGAGTGAAACCTAAAAATAAAAACTGCTACTGTAAACGAACGCTTCAACCTAGAAGCAAAAAATATGGTGAGCCTAGTGGGATTGGTATACTGATCATTACCACCAAGTATCATCAAGATTGGGTGAAAAAATATTTGCTGGTATTTCGGAAACTCGTACATTCTTGGCTGCTTGCCAACCCCTTTCAAAGAAAGTGTTTTTGCCAGTCTTTGATTAGGGCTTCTTGAAGAGTAAACAAACCATAGAGACAAAACTGTGAACCTCTTTATTTTGTCAAGTTTCAAAGAGCTAACAAACCATGTTGGATTTAGAGTTACAAATTCATCTATCTATATAGGAGAGAACAGATTGAAACCTAAAAAAAAAAACTGCTACTGTAAACGAACGCTACAACCTAGACGAACAAAATTTGGTGAGTCACGTGGGATTTGTGTAGTGAACATTACCACGAAGTATCATCAAGATTGGGTGAAAAAATATTTGCTGGTATTTCGGAAACTCGTAATTTCTTGGAAGCGTCGCAAACACTTTCAATGAAAGTGCTTTTCCACAGTCTGTGCCTAGGGCTACTTGAAGAGGAAACAAACCGTAGAGACGAAACTGAGAACTACTTTATTTTGTCAAGTTTCAAAGAGCTACTACAAACCATGTTGGATTTAGTGTTCCCAATTCATCTACCCATATAGGAGAGAACAGAGTGAAACCTATAAATAAAAACTGCTACTGTAAACGAACGCTTCAACGTTGAAGAACAAAATTTGGTGAGACAAGTGGGATTTGTGTACTGATCATTTCCCCCAAGTATCATCAAGATTGGATGAAAAAATATTTGCTGGTATTTTGGAAACTCTTAATTGCTTGGAAGCTTGGCATCCCCTTTTAATGAAAGTGCTTTTCCACATTCTCTCCTTAGGGGTAATTGACGAGGAAACAAACCATAAAGACAAAACTGGGAACTGCTTTATTTTGTCAAGTTTCAAAGGGCTACTACAAACCATGTTGGATTTAGAGTTCCAAATTCATCTATCTATAAAGGAAGGAACAGAGTGAAACCTAAAATAAAAACTGCTACTGTAAAAGAACGCTTCAACCAAGAAGCACAAAATATGGTGAGCCAAGTGGGATTGGTATACTGATGATTACCACCAAGTATCATCAAGATTGGGCGAAAAAATATTTGCTGGTATTTCGGAAACTCGTAGATTCTAGGACGATTGCCAACCCCTTTCAATTAAAGGGTTTTTCGCCAGTTTCTGATTAGGACTAGTTGAAGAGGAAACAAAATATAGAAAAAAAATGAGAAATACTTTATTTTCTCAAGTTTCAAAGAGCTACTACAAACCATGTTGAATTTAGTGTTCCAAAATCATCTATCTGTATAGGAGAGAAGAGAGTGAAACCTAAAAATATAAACTGCTACTCTAAGGGAACGATTCAAACTAGAAGAACAAAATTTCGGTAGCCAAGTGGGAATTGTTTACTGATCATTAATATCAAGTATCATCAAGATTGGGTGAAAAAATATTTGCTGGTATTTCAGAAACTCGTAATTTCTTGGAAGCTTGGCAACCCCTTTCAATGAAAGTGCATTTCGCCAGTCTCTGATTAGGGCTACTTGAAGAGTAAACAAAAAATAGAGACAAAACTGAGAACTACTTTATTTTGTCAAGTTTCAAAGACCCACTACAAACCATGTTGGATATAGAGTTCCAAATTCAACTACCTATATTGGAGAGAACATAGTGAAACCTAAAAATAAATACTGCTACTGTGAACAAACGCTTCAACCTAGAAGAACAATATTTGGCGAGCCAAGTGGGATTTGTGTACCGATCCTTACCACCAAGTATCATCAAGATTGTGTGAGAAAACATTTGCTGTTATTTAGGAAACTCGTAATTTCTTGGAGGCTTGGCAACCCCTTTCAATGAAAGTGCTTTTTGCAGGGCTCTGCTTAGGGCTACTTGAAGAGAAAACAAACCATAGAGACAAAACTGTGAACCTCTTTATTTTGTCAAGTTTCAAAGAGCTACTACAAACCATGTTGGATTTAGAGTTTCAAATTCATTTATCTATATAGGAAGGAACAGAGTGAAACCTAAAAATAAAAACTGCTACTGTAAACGAACGCTTCAACCTAGAAGGACAAAATTTGGTGAGCCAAGTGGGATTTGTATACTGATCATGACCACCAAGTATCATCAAGTTTGGGCGAAAAATATTTGCTGGTATTTCAGAAACTCGTAATTTCTTGGAAGATTGGCAACGCATTTCAATGAAAGTGCTTTTCCACAGTCTCTGCTTAGGGCTACTTGAAGAGGAAACAAACCATAGAGACAAAACTGAGAACTACTTTATTTTGTCAAGTTTCAAATAGCTACTACAAACCATGTTGGATTTAGAGATCAAAATTCATTTATCTATATATTAGAGAACAGAGTGAAACTTAAAAATAAAAACTGCTACTGTAAACGAACGCTTCAACCTAGAAGAAAAAAATTTGGTTATCCAAGTGGGATTTTTGTACTGATCATTACCACCAAGTATCATCAAGATTGGGTTAAAAAATGTTTGCTGGTATTTCGGAAACTCGTAATTTCTTGGAAGCTTGGCAACCCCTTTCAATGAAACTGCTTTTCCACAGTCTCTGGTTAGGGCTACTTGATGAGGAAAAAAACCATAGAGACAAAACTGAGAATTACTTTATTTTGTCAAGTTTCAAAGAGCTACTGCAAACCATGTTCGATTTAGAGTTCCAAATTCATCTATCTTTATAGGAGAGAACAGAGTGAAACCTAAAAATAAAACTGGAAGTGTAAACGAAGGCTTCAAATTAGAAGAACAAAATTTGGTGGGCCATGTGGGATTTGTGAACTGATCACTACCAACAAGTATCATCAAGATTGGGTGAAATAATATTTCCTGTTATTTCGGAAACTCGTAAATTTTTGGAAGCCCTGCAACCCCTTTCAATGTGTGTGCTTTTCCACAGTCTCTGCTAAGGGCTACTTTAGAGGAAACAAACTATAGAGACAAAACTGAGAACTACATTATTTTGTCAAGTATCAAAGTTCTACTACAATCCATGTTGGATTTAGTGTTCCAAATTTATCTATTTATATAGTAGAGAAAACAGTGAAACCTAAAATTAAAACTCCTACTGTAAACGAACGCTTGAACCAAGAAGAACAAAATTTGGTGAGCCACCTGGGATTTATGTACTGATCATTACCACCAAGTATCATCAAGATTGGGTGAAAAAATATTTGCTGGTGGTTCGGAAACTCGTAGATTTTTGGACGCTGGCAAACCCCTTTCAATGAATGTGCTTTTCGCCAGTCTCTGATTTGGGCTACTTGAAGAGTAAACAAACCATAGATACAAAACTGAGAACTACTTTATTTTGTCAAGTTTCAAAGGCTACTACAAACCATGTTGGATTTAGAGTTCCAAATTCATCTATCTATATAGGAGAGAACAGAGTGAAACCTAAAAATAAAAACTGCTACTGTAAACGAACGCTTGAACCTAGAAGGACAAAATTTGGTGAGCCAAGTGGGATTTGTGTACTGATCATTACCACCAAGTATCATCAAGATTGGGCTAAAGAATATTTGCTGGTATTGCGGAAACTCGTAGATTCTAGGACGCTTCCAACATCTTTCAATGAAAGTAATTTTCGCCAGTCTCTGATTAGGGCTACTTGAAGAGGAAACAAACCATAGAGACAAAACAGAGAACTACTTTATTTTTTCATGTTACAAAGAGCTACTACAAACCATGTTGGATTTAGAGTTCCAAATTCATCTATCTATATAGGCACAGAATAGAGTGAAACCTAAAAAAAACTGTTACTGGAAACGAACGCTTGAACCTAGAAAGTGAAAATTGGGCAGCCACGTGGGCTTAGTGAACTGATCATTACCACCAAGTATCATCAAGAGTTGGGTGAAAAAATGTTTGCTGAATTTCAGGCAAACTGATATTTTTGGAAGCTTGGCAACCCCTTTCAATCGAAAGTGTTCTTCGCCAGTCTCTGCATGGGGTACTTGCAAGAGGAAACAAACCATAGAGACAAAACTGAGAACTACTTCTATTTTGTCAAGTTTCAAAGAGCTATCACAAACCATGTTTGATTTAGAAGTTCCAAACACATCTATCTATTCGGGAGAAACAGAGTGAAACCTAAAATTGCAAACAGTCACTGGAAACGAAAGCTTCAACCTAGAAGAACAAAATTTGGGCAGCCAAGTGGGATTAGTGTACTGATCATTACCACCAAGTATCATCAAGGTTTGGTGAAAAAATGTTTGCTGAGATTTCAGCAAACTAGTAGTTTTTTGGAAGCTTGGCAACCCCTTTAAAACGAAAGTGTTTTTCGCCAGTCTCTGCATGGGGTACTTCAAGAGGAAAAAAACCATAGAGATAGAACTTAGAACTACTTCATTTGGTCAAGTTTCAAGGAGCTAGCACAAACCGTGTTTGATTTAGAGTTTCAAACACATCTATCTATATAGCAGAAAACAGAGTGAAACCTAAAAATTCAAAGTGTTACTGGAAACGAACGCTTGAACCTAGAAGAGTGAAAATTGGGCAGCCAAGTGGGCTTAGTGAACTGATCATTACCACCAAGTATCATGAAGATTTTGTGAAAAAATGTTTGCTGAGATTTCAGCAAACTAGTAGTTTTTTGGAAGCTTGGCAACCCCTTTCAAACGAAAGTGTTCTTTGCCAGTCTCTGCATGGGGTACTTCAAGAGGAAACAAACCATAGAGATAGAACTTAGAACTACTTCATTTTGTCAAGTTTCACGAGCTAGCACCAAACCGTGTTTGATTTAGAGGTTCAAACACATCTA